>NC_086323.1:119082621-119337621 GCF_036172605.1 Pelobates fuscus
AAACAGATCTACTCCCAGCATTCAGTCTCGACTAATGTGTGGGGGGGAAAGGAGATACCAGTGATATTTACTTTGATGAGTGTTGGAGCTACGTTATTTTGTGAAAGGGAATCCGTGGTGGCGATATACTGGCGGTCCGCCACAGGAACTTATAGGAGGAGTCCTGTATTTTTCTCAGCAGGGAGCAATGGTGCACTAAATAAAAAATATTGTTCAATTGGGGAGCAAATAATATGTTTTTTAAGGCTATCTACCACAGAAATTAGGTATAAGATAATTACTTGGGTGCTGAAGGCTGGAGTACAGAAAAGAGACTCCATGCTACAGAGGGTCAGTATTGAGGCACAATGCCTCTAAGCTTGACAAGTGCTGTACAATGTAATGGCGCTGTGTGAAGTCTGTCAATAAGCAATGATCTGGTAATACCGAAATTGTTGCATAAAATTAGGGGCAGATCCTTGTATAAAATTTTGCTATGGTTAAATTATATGATGGGCCTGGGGTATCATGCATAAAAAATAATGCATGGAAGGCTTTGGTTCCAACCCAGGAGGCAATAAGGAATTTAAAAACAGTAGAGTTAATGGCGAGGGAAAAGAGATTAAGTCCAAGGCTTGCTCCAGGAAATGCCAGACAGTCAAAGTTGCCTTTATGAAAGAGTTGGTGGTATCCAAACATCTACTAACCAGCTTTCCAACCAACAAAATGCCAGTAAAGGGCTAACGGGGGCACACACATAGCTAACGGGGGCACACACATACACTACACTACTGTAAGGGTACAACAAACGACCAGCTGAGGATCCAGAACACAGGCAGCAAGTCAGGTTAACTGAACAGTAACAATGTGAACCTAACACCCTAATGATTCCTTTCTATAACCCTTCCCCAGGTTAGGTTTATGTTACTAATATGTTAATAATGTTATATATACAGGATGGTTACATTGACACACACGAGCGACATGTAGGCAACAAAGCCCATAGACGTGGGACATGTACTCTGGTTAAGCAACCTAGTCCTACGAACTGACTTCCTTAACTCCAACGCAGGGTGACTATAAAACAGTTTGTGGGCATACGGAATAGCTTGTCGTATCTGCTAAAGGGACACAAACAGCTGTTCTTTAAACCTTGAACACAGAGCACACGATCCACTGGCACACCACTAGTGTGAAATTGCAAATGTTATAAGCTGTAATGCTCAGAGATGTGCAAACAAAGAACAACAATGTATGCGAACACAACCCAGTGAATAAAAGATAATATAATATGATACAAAGCAAACCAGGACTTCCCTTAATGTTTCAGGTGAAGTATCCCGATAACTCCCCGAAGACTTCCTCTTGTCTTCAATAGATATATGCACATAGATAGGGGAAAATCTGCTAAATATGAGTAGAATAAAAAAACATAGCGTTTAACTGTGTGGGGATTGGCACTGTTTAATAGTTACAATTGGTCACTCACAGATTTGCAGAATTTTAAAAGCCTTGAGTGATATCTTTCAGTGTCCAGTATGTTGTCCCTCCTCACAGGTTCCTCACAGAGCAGGATGTATGTATCTCAAAAGAAAAAGATATATACACAAATGTAGTACACTTCCAGAGTTGGATAAAAAAGTATTTAATGACTTACATATCAGTATAAAATAAACGGCTTGTCACCGTGCACGTCCTACGCGTTTCGTCCTGGATATGGACTTCCTCAGGGACTTAGTGCAGTAAAGTGCAGAAGTAAAGATAGCAGCATAAAACATATCCCCCCTCCCAGTCCTTATAGGGACAACATACTGGACACTGAAAGATATCACTCAAGGCTTTTAAAATTCTGCAAATCTGTGAGTGACCAATTGTAACTATTAAACAGTGCCAATCCCCACACAGTTAAACGCTATGTTTTTTTATTCTACTCATATTTAGCAGATTTTCCCCTATCTATGTGCATGCATGCATGCTCAGAGATGTAACTGATATATGGATGTCATACAATGTTATAGTATGGATAATCTCATATTTATTGCTGTTTTATGCACTGATAAATATCCTTCAATAAAAACAATATATATGGAAGAAAAAAAAAATACCAATAACGGTCTGCCAACTTGGACACCCTCTATGTAGTTTAACTTTGTAAGTAACTTTCTTGTTTCTTCTCACCAATTTCTCTTGCTCTTCCAATTACTAATCTTACTCACGTGAGATATTTGCCCAACCTGTATCAAAAATCTAATTTTCTAAAAAAAATAATGTCCTTTCTTTCACCTCCTTACACTGGTGATGAAATCATCCTACCTCCCATCTACTTACCCTGGAGGTATTGTCATTCTTCCTCCCATCACCTTACACTGGTGGTAAAGTGTTCCTTACTCATACCTCCTTACCCTGGTGGCAAAGTAGTTATTCCTTCTATCTCCTTACCGTGGTGGCAAAGTGGTTATTCCTCCTATCTCCTTACCCTGGTGGTAAAGTGGTTATTCCTCCTATCTCCTTACCGTGGTGGCAAAGTGGTTATTCCTCCTATCTCCTTACCCTGGTGGTAAAGTGGTCCTTTATCCCATCTTCTTACACTGGTGGTAAAGTGGTCCTTACTCGCACTTCCTTACCCTGGTGGCAAAGTGGTTATTCCTCCTATCTCCTTACCATGGTGGTAAAGTGGTCCTTTCTCCCATCTCCTTACCCTGGCGGTAAAGTGGTTATTCATCTCATCTCCTTACTCAGTTTGTGTAGTTGTCCATCCTCTTAACCCCTTAAGGACACATGACATGTGTGACATGTCATGATTCCCTTTCATTCCAGAAGTTTGGTCCTTAAGGGGTTAACTCAGTATCTTGATGGTATAGTGGTTCTTCTTCCTATCTGCTTACCCTGGTAGTATAGCCATCCTTCCTACCATCTCCTTACTCTGATAGTGTAGTGTGATGCGGTTTGTGTGTGGAAGCGGCTTTGTGTCAGTCTTCTCTCATACGTTCTCGTTCATGCAGTTCTCCCAGCAAACTCATGTTGTGAAGCTCCAGTTGATAGAGGAGATAGGAATATGACATCATATCTTCCCAACTCTCATCAACTGCTGCTTTATTTGGTCTGCAGTGGAAGCAGGATGTAGTGAGAGAAGCTATATTGCAGGCAGCCCATGGCCATCAACTTTGTTTTTGAATGAATTATTGATTAGATGACATCTTAACAACTATTGCAATATGTAATAACACATTGTTTACTCTAAAAATTATTATGGCGTTTGCAATACATGGCTATTAGTTTGTAATCTTCACTTTGCTCAGTTCAATTATTCTGAGCAATTATTTGCTTTTTTTTTTTTTTTTTTTTTAAGCGACATTATTAACACATCTTCAGTGGATTTGGTTTTGACCTAAATAATTTGCAATATTTTTTTTATCATCACTTAGTTCTGCATTGTTTTGTTAAAAAAAGGGGAAAATGAGAGGAGTGGATACTGACCTTGCCTTGAACATTTTCATATGATGCTGGGCTCACCAGTGAAAAACAGATCACAAAAACATCCTAAAAAAAAATTAAATTTGTGAATTAGCAGTTATTGAATTCAGTTAATTGTAGTGAAATGGAAAAACTGAATTTTTTTTAAAATTTTAGGCAAAAATATCTGATTTGGCAAAATTCTACAAGAGCTATAATTACCTGCAATTTTGTTTTTTTTTATTTAGAGCAATTTGCTCTTTAAATAATAAAGCCCAATGCAGTGTTTTCCTTGTTTTGGCATGGCTTCTTAAAAATTGAAATTACATATAAAAAAAATCTTAAATAAACACGAATCACAAGGGGAAATGAAGCGGATAGAAATTAGGGGAAAGCTAATTATTTGTCATTCATGCAGGTTAAACAATTTAAAGTCACCTGTACTGCACTGGTCAGATCAATATCAGCGACACAGCTTACCACTGGCCCATGGAAACCTGCACAAATCATAACAAAATATTATCACCATCTAGTACCCATTGTTTCTTTTTTTGGTGCACTTACTGTTTGTGGGTATGAGAGGGGCCTCAGTTTGTCATAGTCTTCCTGCCCCGCTGTATCCCATAAGCCCAAGTTCAATGCTTTTCCATCAACCATCAAGTTAGCCGCATAGTTATCAAAACTATACAAAAATAAATTAAAAAAATAGATAACTAAATCTCAAGCAGTTAGCATGGAGTGAATATCTAGACAACACTTCTAGTGTCTCCCTTCTCTCAAGACATGACACTCAAGACTTGACAGTCAGAACTCTGACCCAAGTCATTTTATTAATACATTTGATACTTTTATTGATATTAATAGGTTTTTAGGGAAAATATGTCTTAAGAAATGTTTTAAAGGGAAAGACAATATAATCCAAATGGATAATACTGGGGAAGACACTCATTTTATACATACATCCTTAAAGAATCCATCCACTTTTTATCCCATACATTTAAAATCTGTGAATATGAAGGTATTAGAGAAGGCCTGTACAAAAGATATTAAACAGTTAAAGAATAACAATCATAAATATAAAAACAATTTAACTATTAATGAAAAAAAAGGCTATGAAAGATCTGAAATCTGACCCAATCTATATTAGGTTTATGTATTAAACTAGCTGATAAGGGGGTGGGATTGTCTTAATGAATAAGGTCCAATATTTGAAAGAAATTGTGAACCAGAGGGACTTAGTATGTAAAAAGTCTAAAAATCCTAAAACAGAGGATTTGTTGCCATGCCAGATAAATAAAAAGATATCATCTATATACCTCCAATAGAGGACAAGGATCTTTGCCCAGCCATGTGCAGAATTTCTCCCAATATGCCATAACTAAATTGGCATAGCTGGGCACGAACCTGGTCCCCATAGTAAAGTTTTGGTTTGTAATGGGAACACCAGGCTTGCAGTGCATCCAGTTTAGGGAGTATGCTACGGATGTTGCAGTGCCTTTTTTAGTGGGGAGATTAGGACTAGAATTAGCTGGGGGACCAGGGTTAGACTCTACATCATTTGCAAGGGCAAGTAACATAAGGAATAGGAATTTATACATACTATTTTCACCATATAATGAATTGGATACTTTATAATTTAGTGAGGTGGGGGTAGGAGGGCTATTTTGTATAACTCTCCACCAGCACTCAGCAGATAAGTTACAGGAACAGAGCATGCCATGGTGTATCATAATTTGTGTTCCAGTTTGAGGTGTGTGCTTATGCTGGTAGTGATGTGAACAAAATTGGATTGAGAAAAAAATCAGTCTTCCAGAAGTCTACCTGTTGCAAAGGGCAGTGGGACAGCTGATTGAGCTCTGAGTTCTTTGCTGGATTGGGTATGTTTAAAAATATATATATTTTTTTATAGTTCTCTCTCTGTATTATATATCATTGTTTATTTCTGTATTACTACTTGCTTAAGTCTAATTGTACATATTATCTCTGTGGCGCCACCTTTTTCTACTTCCTTATACATTTATATATTGGAGTTGTAAGGGCAGAATTGACATCAAAGTATATTACCCGATATAACTAAATATGGCGAACGGAGTTCCCCTTTATAATTACAGTACCTGTGTTGCTATGCGGTTATCTATGACGCCAGACATTGCGATGGCTGTACGCAACGTCAGGGCATCGTTACTAGGTAACCGTTGGCTTGTGAGTGAACTGATCGAGATGGACATATTAACCCGGAAGTACATATGACATCCTCACATTGGGAAGTCATAACGTAACGGCAGGGACGTAACCCGGAAGCAAATCTAAACAAAGAATACCAGACCCGGAAACAGAATGCTGTGTGGCAAGCCAGGAGATGGCTCCAATTTTTAATTATCATCTGGGACATATATAAGGACATACTCAGCAGGATAAGGTATACACCTGAAGAAGACCTAACGGTCGAAATGTGGATTGCATGCTGACTTATTTTTATCTACTTTTTATTGCAGTGTATGCATAGATTCATAGATTGTTTTTAATAATTAATTTTATCTGTTGGAATAAAAGTATTTTTCTCCTATTATCATGCTCTACATCTGATCCATATTAGGAGGATATCAAGAGTGGGGGGCAACAGCTAAACTGTCACGGCTAGTAATGTGGTCCAGCACGCAGAAACTATGTAAACATATACATAAGTAAGAAAAGGAAAATAACAGGATAGAGCGTAAACCGGACCTTAGAATGGCCGGACTAATACGCTAGAGACAGAGAATGGTCAAAGGGAAAGCCGAGGTCAAGGAAGCCAGAAAATACTCAATACCGATAAAACAAGCCAAGTCAGGGAAACCAGAGATCAGGATAACCAGGGAAACGCCAAGGATCAGGATATCAGGAAATCAGAAACACGGAAATAGCACTCTCGGGAAACCAGGAAACTGAAACCACGACAGGGCAAAGTACTGGGGTGAATTAGGGGTTTAAATACCCCTCTCTAAGCTATGATTGGTCAGAGGGCGACCTCTGACCCCAGAACGTGCGTGTGCGTTGACGTCGTGACGTCACGCACACGTTAGTATAATTCTCGGGGGCGGGGCTATCCATAGACGCGACCACGTGGTCGGCGCCATATTGGATTCGGGCGTGATGCCCGGAAGAACTAAGTGCGCGGTTCCCGGCTCGCCGACGAGCAGGTAAGCTCGTGTAGTCGGTGCGGTCGTGCCGGTCGGGCACGACCGTGAGGCTCGGCGGGCCGGTGACCGCAACATAAACATTTCTGCCATCTACATGCCATTATAGTCATAGCCTACTATAAGTGGCTCTGCATATTGTGTGTTTAATTTGTTTTAGTCAGAAGTCTCTGACTGTTTGGTTTACTAGCCAACCAATCAAAGCGCTCTTGGTCATATTTAAAACCGTGGGAAGTTTTCCCATGCTTTTCGTTAACTGTCATAATGTGGAAAAGTCTATACAAGTTACTTTCCCCGCATTGAGCACTCATTCTGCCACGAGTCCTCCATGACTGAAGATGGATTATTTTTTATTGCGGCATGTTTTTATTTTTTCCAGTGTTTTTTTTTTTCAATTTTAATTTATGGAGTCAGTTACTATGGATTTTTATTTGGCCTTTTTTGGTGGTGAAGAAGAGAAGAATTGGAACATGAAGACTTCTTATTTTAAGTATAATTTTTATCAATATGCTTTTTATTTTAGGGGGTGGCTAGGGGATTGGAGACCATTAATTTTGCCAAGTGAGTGTACAATAGTTCCCCCCCCCTATTTAATAAATGTTAAGGAAGGAACCCACCGGAATGGCTGGGGGCAGGAAGAGGGCACAATAGGTCTCTTGACTTTATTCTATATATATAAACCCCCACCCATGCCATCAGGTAATAGGTCCCCCCCTTTAAAATTTAAAGTAGCCTCCTCCCAATGCCCACAGGTGGGAGCACGGAGGAGAGGTGGACTATGCCCCCACTGTTATTTCACAGGAACCATCCCCATGTTTTTAAGGTTTAGAAGATATGCCCACCTGCCATATGGCAGTTGTAGGCATGTGGAGGTACATTAACTAAATTTTATCAATATGGGGTTCTTGTTGACCCCATATGATTTTTTTATTTTACTATTTTTATATGGAGGCTGGCTAGAAAGTTCTGGGAGTCACCACATAACTAACCCTTGTGCTGCAAAGTGTTTTTTTTTTTTTTAACTATTTGCCCACTAGCTGCTAGTGCTGTCAGCGGGCCAATAGATTGGCTATTTTGTTTAATGAGTTGAAGCCTAAGGGCCAAGTTTAAATCCATTTGGTCCAGGTTGCAGCCGCCCATTGGTGTTAGGTCCGGCTGAAATCTAGACCAATTTCAGTCTTTTTCAAGGTCTAAATCACAAAAAATAGACTTTGGAGTCCGAATGGCCCAGTATGCAGCTCAATGGTTTTGCCCCATTCAGACTTTAGTGAATAACCCTGTATGTGTATAATAATTATAACAATAGTGTTTATCTAATATAAAATGAACTGTGGAATAAACAGTTATGTAAATAAATATGGGACAGACTCATATAAAGAAATAAATCACCCAAGAAGATCATTAGCTTTCCTGAAGGGATGAGTTTTTAAGGACTTCTCCAATGAATAGTGGAAGGTTTTAATATAATAAGGTAAGGAATATCACATGAATTGGTAAACATACTCATAATCATATATGAATTTAGCCACATAATTTAATTAAATACATAACAAACTATTAATATACTCAAGCGATGTGCTTATGTGTGTAAACTATTGTTCATACAAGTTTTATATACCCCCAGTCTTGTGATATGTATGTTTCCCATGTAGGTACTTTTACTCCACATTGCAATCAGATAATGATTTCATCTAATGCCAATACATGCATACAAATACTCTATTAAAATGTACAGGGCAAATACATTTAGAAGGTATAAGTTACTTAAGCACTCAATACTAAACTAAATGCTAAATACTCACATGGTTGGGATATATTCCCCAGGGAAAGAATTGTGTGCATAACTCATCAAGATACATGTTTTCCCCACAGCTCTGTAAGAAACAACAACATTAGCATTATAGTTAGTACTCATACCCCAAAACAAAGTCGGGTCACTGAAGTTGCTGTGAAGCCAGGGCTGTCCAGCCACTGTCCTACCTTTCATAAGAAAGCATTGCTAGTGCCAATGCATGGGACAATGGCATGTTGTGCCAATAGCAGAGTTTTACTCTACGAGTTTCTTGGGAGAAAATTCCTCAGAATGGTAATGTTTTTGGCTGCAGAGTTAAAACGAGTGAGACGTGGCACCCAGAACATTTAAATTAGATGAAGTGGTCTGGGTGCCTATAGTATCCCTTTAATCCATTGCAAAATTGTATCACTTTTGAAGGTAAGACTGCGCCCAGACACTCTTATTACCATAACAACTTCAGTGAGCTTAAAATATTTACATTAATTTATGGAAATTAATCAAGACAATCAAGCAATCAGGAACTCTCACAACCAACTTAGACTGAGCCCTTTCTCATCCCAGGCCTGCTCCCAGTTTTGTGTAGACCAGAAGTCTGTTGATAGCTGCACATAGACTCACTATGAAGCTGGCCTATGTGTCAGCTGATAGCAGACTTAGTACACTCCAATCAGCTTTTAGAGCAATTTTACTCATCTTATGTTTTACCTTTTTTGCCAGGGTGTAGCTCTTTCTCTGACATCTGATAATCAGCTAGCTTGAAACTTTAATGGAGATGAATTAATAAGTTCTGAAAAGAGTATTTTTTTAGGGGTTGGAGCAGTTCAATGCCTTTAACGCCTCGGGACAGTTACTAAATGTTGATTGTATTTGAAAATCGAGAAATAAATGCCCAATAGAAAGAAAAAATGAGGATTAGTTAAAATGTTATATAATATTTAGATATATTTATATATTACTGTCAAACTGGGTAAAAAGAAAAGAAAAGATAAAGAAATTCCTCAACAGCGTTTCGCAAGGCCTCACTACAGAAGAAGGTCAATGACACTAGTGAGGGATGTGACGGAAACGGGGGTGGAAGAGACACAATATGTTAGAAATGGGGGCTCTTAAGACACACGGGGGTGAAAGATATACTGTATTGTGATATTAATATATATATATATATATATGTATATATATATATATATATATACATATATATATATATATATATATATATATATATATATATTTATATCAAAATACACGTAGAACGAAATAATATATATATCTATATACATAAATATATACGTATATATCACTATATATATATACCTATATATAAATAAAAATATTTAAAAAAAATTATATATATATATATATATATATATATATACATATAAACACATACGTATATATATATATATATATATATATATATATACACATATATTGATTCTACACATATATTTATGTAATATTTTTACATAATTAGGTATCTTAATTAATTAATACAATTAGCGGGACCTGCCTGACAACCCATGCCGAAAGTATAGGGAATTTAATTTGCTAGCACTATATTTAACCCTATAACTTTCCAAGACACCATAAAACCTGTACATGGGGGGTACTGTTTTACTTGGGAGACTTAGCTGAACACAAATATTAGTGTTTCAAAACAGTAAAATTTATTACAACGATGATATTGCCAGTAAAAGTGAAGTTTTTTGCATTTTTCATGCACAAACAGCACTTACACGGACGATATTATTGCTCTGATTCTTTTTACTGTTTTGAAACACAAATATTTGTGTTCAGCGAAGTCTCCCAAGTACAACAGTACCCCTCATGTACAGGTTTTATGGTGTTTTCAAAAGTTACAGCGTCAAATATAAGGCTTGTGTTTCATTTTTTTCACATTAAAATTCGCCAGATTGCTTACGTTGCCTTTGTGACCCTATGGTAGCCCAAGAATGAAAATTACTCCTATGATGGCATACCATTTGCAATAGTAGACAACCCAAGGTATTGCAAATGTGGTATGTCCAGTCTTTTTTAGTTGCCACTTAGTCACAAACACTGGCCAAAATTTGCGTTTTTTGCATTTTTCACACACAAACAGATACTAACGCTAACTTTGGCCAGTGTTTGTGACCAAATGGCTACTAAAAAAGACTGGACATACCCCATTTACAATGCCCTGGGTTGTCTACTATTGCAAATGGTATGCCATTATGGGTGTAAATTTATTTCCTGGGCTACTATACAGTCTCAAAGGCAACGTAACCAATCTGGCGAATTTCAATGTCAAATGTAACACGCTATATTTGACCATGTAACTCCCCAAAACACCATAAAACCTATACATAGGGGGTACTGTTTTACACGTGAGACTTTGCTGAATACGTGTATTTTATTTTTTTATGTGTATTTTATTGCAGTAAAAGCAAACAGTATTATGACATTAACAGTTAAAATGTCATGTAGAACTAAAAAAATAACATTTCTTATTTTCTCCCATTTTTTTTCATATTAAATTATGTTTCATAGCTAAATATTTGATATTAAATGAAAGCCCGTTTTCCCTTGAATAAAATGATATATAATAAGGGGGGGTGCATTTAATATGAAAGAGGTGAATTACGGTTGGACAGACATATAGCGCAAATGCCAGGTTTTGTTTACGTTTTGTTCTGTTCACAACGTGTACATTTGGCTCAGTCCTTAAGTGGTTAAATAATCTGTGAAACTTTGCATTTATACTGAAAGATTACGGGTACATATTACAAATTTGGCAGCACAATACAAGCATGCGCAATGACTTTGAACTTGTAGAGCTCAGACTTGTTGGAAAATGCGATGACCAATATGATTCTATTAGGTGATCTCTTGGAAACCAAGAAATCAACTAATAAAATCCTATAGGTCATCACAGTTTTCCCCTAGTTAATATAAAACTAACTTATCACTCCTTATTCCTCTCCAGAATTCCATAAATATTTCTCTATAGAAATAGGGAATAAGAGAGTAAGAACCGACACTACGGTGCACATGCTGCATAATGTTATTAAAATAATAATCTAAAGCCCATTATTACTTCCACATCCATTTCTGTTTTAGGGATAAGCTGTGTAGGTGTCTATTTCCACCAAGTGTATTTGTGGAGTGGGATACTGTACTTAATGCTGAAGACTATCTTGTCTTTTTTTATCTTCTGTTTTGTCTTTGAAGCAGAAACTGTACATTTAAATGATGCAATTTTCAGTAATTTGCATCTTTTTTTTTTTTTAATTCTTTATTTTTGCAGTGTGGGTAGTTACAGCCAAGTGTGCTATGCCATTACAGCGTCAGCAGACAAATCATCATCATACATAGTGTTACATTTGCGTGGCATGGAAATACTTTGCACTATATATTTTTTGAAACAAAAAAAAACAAGATAAAGTAGATTAGACATACCGTATATACTCGAGTATAAGCCGACCCGAATATAAGCCGAGGCCCCTAATTTTACCCCCAAAAATTGGGAAAACGTATTGACTCGAGTATAAGACTAGGGTGGGAAATGAAGCAGCTACTGGTAAATTTCTAAATAAAATTAGATCCTAAAAAAATTATATTAACTGAATATTTATTTACAGCGTGTGTATATAATGAATGCAGTGTGTATATGAATGCAGTGTGTGTGTATGCAGTGTGTATGAGTGCAGTGTGTATATAATGAATGGAGTGCAGTGTGTGTATATGAGTGCAGTGTGTGTATAATGAATGCAGTGCAGTGTGTGTATGAGTGCAGTGTGTGTATGAATGCAGTGTGTATGTATGAGTACAGTGTGTGTGTATATATATGAGTGCAGTGTGTGTATATGAGTGCAGTGTGTGTGTGTGTGTGTGTGTGTGTGTATGAATGCAGTGTGTGTATGAATGCAGTGTGTATATAATAAATGCAGTGCAGTGTGTGTATATGAGTGCAGTGTGTATGTAGTGTGTGTATATGAGTGCAGTGTGTATATGAGTGTGTATAATGAATGCAGTGCAGTGTGTGTATATGAGTGCAGTGTGTGTATATGAGTGCAGTGTGTATATGAGTGCAGTGTGTATATAATGAATGATGAATGCAGTGTGTATGTGTGAGTGCAGTGTGTGTGTATGAGTGCAGTGTGTATGCAGTGTGTGTATAATGAATGCAGTGCAGTGTGTGTGTATGAGTGCAGTGTGTATGAATGCAGTGTGTATATAATGAATGCAGTGCAGTGTGTGTATGAATGCAGTGTGTGTATGTGTGAGTGCAGTGTGTGTGTGTGTGTGTGTGTGTGTGTGCAGAGCATTGGTGGGGGTTGGGCATTTTATTAAGTATTATTTAATTATTATCTTAATATTTTTTTTTGTTTGTTTGTTTTTAGGTAATTATTTTTTTATTTTATTATTAATTGTATTATTTATTTTTGTTATTATTATTTTAATATTTTTTTTCTTATTATTTGTTTTATTAATATTTTTATTTTTTCGTCCCCCCTCCCTGCCTGTTAGCTGGCCAGGGAGGGGGGCTCTCACTCCCTGGTGGTCCAGTTGATGGGCTGTAGGAGGGGGGCTGGCAGGAAGCTGTAACTTACCTTCACAGCAGCTCCTGTCAGCTCCCTTCTCTCTCCTCCGTCCGTGCAGCTCCCAGGTCAGTTTCCTCTGCATCTCTCGCGGCCGCGCGGAGCGTTGCCACGGTAACCCGTGGCAACGCTCTGACCCCGCGGCTCTCGCGAGAGTTGCAGAGGAAGCCGACCTGGAGTTAAATATCTTTGTTTATGAACCCTAGTCACACCTCCCTGCATGTGACTTGCATAGCCTTCCATAAACACAGCCTTCCGTAAAGAGAGCCCTATTTAGGCTTTCTTTATTGCAAGTTCTGTTTAATTAAGATTTTCTTATCCCCTGCTATGTTACTAGCTTGCTAGACCCTGCAAGAGCCTCCTGTATGTGATTAAAGTTAAATTTAGAGATTGAGATACAATTATTTAAGGTAAATTACATCTGTTTGAAAGTGAAACCAGTTTTTTTTTTCATGCAGGCTCTGTCAATCATAGCCAGGAGAGGTGTGGCTAGGGCTGCATAAACAGAAACAAAGTGATTTAACTCCTAAATGATAGTGAATTGAGCAGTGAAATTGCAGAGGAATGATCTATACACTAAAACTGCTTTATTTAGCTAAAGTAATTTAGGTGACTATAGTGTTCCTTTAAAGTTTTCAAGGGGCGAGTTTAACAGTGCACATATTGCTGTTTAAGTGTCATACACAGTCAGAAAAACAAGTAAAATAATATGCAGGCATTTGAAAGGTGTCTCAAGTAGGAAACTTATGACTGCCAAACTTGGGGTATTTAACAAGGCATAGTATCAATAACAACGTATTAGTCAACTGTAAATAAGGCGTTGCGGTCTGTTGGACTGCATGTCAGTGGGCATATTGGTAAAAAGATAACAAGGGCTACACTCAACCAAAAATCAGGGTGCGAACTGAGCTAGGGTCAGCACTCCCCATATGCATACAATATAAAACAAAATGCTTAAGAACTCACCTTGTTGAAAGTTCAGGCACTTGAGATCTGGGTTGAGGATTAAATGTTGCTGTGCACTTTGATGTTCCATTAAGCTCTGCCTGAACTTTCAACACAGTGAGTGCCTGAGCATTTTTTTTTATTAGTAGGCACATTGGTGTCTCGTCAGGTAAGTCGGAGAAACCGTTTGTCAAGGCAATAATAGGAAACAAGTATATGAGTGATCGGCACTTGTCTCTCAATATAACGTCAATTGTGTATTTAATCACATCTAAATCTAAATAGAATAAAATTTGTGTTCAAGATAGATAGATAGACAGACAGATAGATGATGGATGGATTAATGGATAGATAGATCTTTATGAATATGTATTGTGCTCGAGAAGAGTGTAAGCAGTCCGTGTGTCAAACTGTGCAAAATAAAAGAATGGTAACAGTGGAATGGTAAAGCCATGGTGCTTATGAATGAATGCATGTTCAAGTAAAATAAGACAGAGGAAATAATGGCATAATGTGGGGAAAGCGGGAAAAGTTGTTCTCACCAACATTACCTCCCACTCACACAATGTTACCATTCAGCATGCTACTTACCCATCACCAACCACCACACATTTTATATAATTCATAGCTGGACTAAGAATGGGAATGTGTCTTCACAGCTACAGCTACCACAGTGAATAAAGGTGTACTAACTACAGGTACAAAGTGGAACAGACTGTCCTAAAGGGGAAGTACTAAAAGAAATGACATCAGACTTTTTAATGGGTATTTCCTTCTCACTTAGCGACAGCTGATAGTTTATCACTTCTGACAGCTTTTCAGAAAATAATAGCACACCATTTATGCCAGTTTATTAATGGTGTGTATGCAATACTGTTCAGTGATATAAAAAAAAATGTTTTTCACAATTGTATTTTTTGTTTGTTTTTTACATAATTTAGGTGGAGTGATAAAAAAAAAGTATTTTATATGGTAGGAGGGTATGCCCTTGCACTTTTTGAAAGAAGAAAAGAGGTGGCAAGCATTGATCTAGTCGAGTATAATCATGTGACGTTTTTGCACTGAACTGAACACTCAGAAATATTAGTGACGCACCATGTATATACTGGATAGGTTTTCTTTCTGAATCATTCATTCAATCCTTCCTGAAAGACTGCTAGCAAGAACACTCAGAAATATTAGTGACGCACCATGTATATACTGTATAGGTTTTCTTTCTGAATCATTCATTCAATCCTTCCTTAAAGACTGCTAGCAACAGGAAACTAACACAAATATAACTTGAGGCAACAAAGTATGGAATGTTGTTTTGCTTGTTCCACTTACCTAGAGCAGTGCTCCCCAACCTTTTTA
This sequence comes from Pelobates fuscus, assembly GCF_036172605.1. Taxonomy (NCBI): domain Eukaryota; kingdom Metazoa; phylum Chordata; class Amphibia; order Anura; family Pelobatidae; genus Pelobates; species Pelobates fuscus. The sequence continues at coordinate 119,097,903 of NC_086323.1, forward strand.
TCGCCGCGGACCGGTAAACGTTTGATAATTTTTCCGTGGCCCGCTTGTTTTCATTTAATAAGACAAAAAACAAACAAACAGTCACATATATTAAAAAAAACACGCAGACACATACATAGTCAGAAAATCACAAACATAGTCACATAAAGACATAGACTCAAAATTGTGTGTATGTGTGTGTGAGCGGTGCAGTGTGTATGTGAGGGTGGCAGTGTGTGTGAGAGTTGCAGTGTGTGTGTGGGGGGCAGTGTTTGTGGGGCAGTGTGTGTAGTGTATGTATGGGGGCAATGTTTGTGGGGCAGTGTGTGCAGTGTGTGTATGGGGGCAATGTTTGTGGGGCAGTGTGTGCAGTGTGTGTATGGGGGCAGTGTTTGTGGGGCAGTGTGTGTAGTGTGTGTATGGGGGCAGTGTTTGTGGGGCAGTGTGTGTAGTGTGTGTATGGGGCAGTGTGTGTATGGGGCAATGTGTGTAGTGTGTTTATGGGGCAGTGTGTGCAGTCTGTGTATGGGGCAGTGTTTGTGGGGCAGTGTTTGTAGTGTGTGTGTATGGGGCAATGTGTGTAGTGTGTGTATGGGGCAGTGTTTGTGGGGCAGTGTGTGTAGTGTGTGTATGGGGACAGTGTTTGTGGGGCAGTGTGTGGTGTGTGTATGGGGCAGTGTGTGTAGTGTGTGTGTATGGGGCAATGTGTGTAGTGTGTGTATGAGGCAGTGTTTGTTGGGCAGTGTGTGCATGGGGCAGTGTTTGTGGGGGAGTGTGTGTAGTGTGTGTATGGGGCAGTGTGTGCATGGGGGCAGTGTTTGTGGGGCAATGTGTGTAGTGTGTGCATGGGGCAGTGTGTAGTGTGTATGGGGCAGTGTTTGTGGGGCAGTGTGTATAGTGTGTGTGTGTGTGTGTGGGGGCAGTGTGTGTAGTGTGTGTATGGGGCAGTGTGTGTATGGGGGGTAAGGAGGCTTTTTTAAAATGTATTTTATTAAAATTAATATATTCATGTCCCCCCTCCCTTCTTACCTTTACTGGGAGGAGGGGGGACATTTCTTAGTCCCTGGTGGTCCGGTGGGGATTCCCTGGTGGTCCGGTGGTGGTGAGATGAACTCTAGCCTAGTTACAGGGCTAGAGTTCACTCTCGCGAGATTTGGAGCGTTGCCGTGGTTACCGCGGCAACGCTCCAAATCTCGCGAGAGGAGGACCCGGAGGAGCTGCAGGTAAGAGCTCCCGGGTCCTCTCTCACTCCCTCCCCTGCCGGCTGTCAGCAATGTGCCTGCAGACCGGGGAGGGAGATCTCTGATCTCCCCGCCGGTCCGCAGTCACATTGCAGGGCTGGCACTTGGGCAATGCCAGCCCTGCATTAGCCGGCAGGCTCGCACACCCCACACCCCTGGGCGGCCCGGTACCGTTTGATCCACGGACCGGTACCGGTCCGCGGCCCGGGGGTTGGGGAACACTGACCTAGAGCATAGACAGTTAATTTAAAGGGATTTGCTAAACATTAACCTATAACTTAACCCCTTATGTCACTACTCTATCCTAATTCTTCTTGACCTGTCTGCGGCTTTTGACACTGTTGATCATCAACAGCTTCTTCTCATCCTCCGCAATATCGGTCTACAAGATATTGCTCTCTCCTGGTGCTCCTCCTACCTCTCCCAGCGCTCTTTCAGTGTTTCCTTCTCTGGATCTGCTTCTTCTCCCCAACTCCTCTCTGTTGGTGTCCCCCAAGGATCAGTCCTTGGTCCCCTACTGTTCTCCATCTATACTGCCTCCCTTGGTAAACTCATTACCTCCTTTGGCTTCCAATATAATTTCTATGCAGATGACACGCAAATCTACCTGTCCTCTCCTGATCTCTCCCCGTCCCTCTTGACTAGTGTCTCTGACTGCCTGTCTGCTGTTTCTAACTGGATGGCTGCCCACTTCCTTAAACTAAACTTGACCAAAACTGAACTTCTGGTCTTTCCTCCCTCAAGTGTTGTTACTCCCGTGTCTCCCTCCCTCCAAGTCAACGGTGCTACCATCAGCTCCACCACGCAGGCTCGCTGCCTAGGTGTTCTCTTTGACACCGACTTCTCCTTCAAGCCTCATGTTTAATCTATTGCCAAATCCAGTCATTTCCATCTCAAAAACATTGTGCGCATCCGCCCCTACTTAACGCCAGATGCTACTAAGGTGTTGGTCCATTCCACTGTCCTTTCTCACCTTGACTACTGTAATCCGCTTCTCAGTGGTCTTACGTGCTCCCAACTTGCGCCGTTACAGTCCATAATGAATGCGGCGGCGAGGCTCATCTTCCTGTCCGCCCGCACCTCCCATGCCTCACCCTTCTGTCAGTCCCTGCATTGGCTTCCTATAAAATATAGAGCTCAATTTAAAATTCTGGTTCTTGCTTTCAAATCTCTACATAATGCTGCAACCACCTATCTATCCTCCCTTATACACAAGTATGTCCCGTCTAAGCCCTCATGATCTGCTGAAGACTTACGTCTATCTTCTGTCCGTACTCACACGTCTGATGCTCGCCTTCAAGATTTCTCGAGGGCTCTCCACTGTTCCTGTGGAACTCGCTTCCCTCCTCCGTTAGATGCTCACCAGTCTCCACTCCTTCAAAAAAATCGTTAAAAACCCACTTCTTCATAAAAGCGTATCAATTAAACTGTTAATAGCTCCCAACTGATTCCTCTTCTGCAACTGTCACTAGTCTAATACTATCCTTACCTTTTGTGTAATTTTACCCCACTCCCGCTAGCATGTAAGCTCATTGAGCAGGGCCCTCAACCCCTCTGTTCCTGTGTGTCCAACTTGTCTGGTTACAACTACATGTCTGTTCGTCCACTCATTGTAAAACGCTGCAGAATTTGACGGTGCTCTATAAATATAATAATAATAATAATAATAATAATAATGTGCACTAGAATGTGCACAATGTGCTATTCTAAAATATTCTCATATCATATCATATCCTTATGCAAATAAGGGATGTGTATGGGCCAAAAAATTGGTTTGGCACTTCCGAAATTCGGAACTTCGGCACTTTGGTTTGGTTCAGCACTTCCGAAATTCGGGACTTCTGCAATTTGGCACTTCTGCAATTCGGCACTTCTGCAATTCGGCACTTCTGCAATTTGGCACTTCGGTTCATTTCGGCACTTCCGCAAATCGCCCCTAAGGGGTAGGGTTTGGGTTAGATTCCTGTCATCATTCACTTAATTTCCCTCCCACTCCTGTTTTGCCACTTTTAAGAAATCCGAGGCACTTCGGCACTTCTGAAATTTGGCACTGCAGCAATTCCGCACTTCGGCAATTCAACACTTCGGCAATTCGGTTCAGTTCTGCACTTCTAAAATTCGGCACTTCTAAAATTCAGCAATTCAAAAGCATCCGAATGTCCGAATTGCCAAAATTCGGCCAGATTTAAATTCGTACCGAAACGAATTGCATATGTCTAATGCATATTATATATTTCAAAAGGACAGAAAAGGTTAGTTATATCCTATATAACTAACATAACATTAAGTGTAAGTACAATCTTAAAAATTTAAATTTTTTTAACTCAACATAGATTCACAGTCTTGATATTTAAATGTCTACTATGTCTAGGATTTAAATACATTTTAGTAGTTTTAAGTAATTTTAAGACTAACCCTACATAATCCAACCCAACATTGCTGTACCAATTTTTTTTAATTACTGAATCAAGCTTTACCAGCCGACCCTATAAGGAGTATTGGGAACCTGGTGCATTTATGCAGCAAGTGCCACACTCGCATCCTTGCTTCCTTATAGGACCTGGTTGTATATATATGTATTATTATATTATTATATGGTATTATTGTTTTGTCACCCTGAGGAAAGTCCCGAACGGGGACTGAAACGTTGGTCTCTTTTTTAATTATTTCTTAATAAATTTTGGACTTTTACAAGACCGGTGAGCGGCAGTCATTTGGCGAATATATTTCTATGGGAGTACATGCCAGGCACCCGGCAAATTGGACACAGAACTAAGCGTGAGTGCGGGGGATTTTCGATTTTTTTTTATATGTACGTATATATATATAATTTAGTTTTATTTAAAAAAAAATGATTTTCTCATTTTGTCGGGTTTGGTTGTGCAGCCATCCAGAGTAGATGTGACGTGACATCAATACTGATAGAGCTTGGAAAATTAATGAGGCCTTATAGTACACGGCAATGTTTGGGATTCCCAGTCCACCCTTTTTTTGAATGAAGCCACAATAAGTGCTGTGCCATCCGTGGGGGCTTTTTCTTCCAAATATGAGCATTTGGAACTGTTTAAGGAGTTTATTTGGGAATGCAATGGGGATTGTTCTGAAGAGATATAAATTGTACCTAAATCATCATTTTAACTGTGTGTATGCGACCCAGCCACAACTCCCCCCCCCCACACCCCTTCATCTACGTAACTGATTCTCTAGTTTGTAAAGCAGCGCTTTATGGTTTTCTTGTGACAGCAAGTTATTAGACTTGGTTAATTTTATACCCAGATAAGTTATCAAGGATCTATGCCAAACAAACAAGTGCGCCCGTGGAGTTGATTCTGGAGGTCTATTGAGAGCCTCACTGGTATTTTGTGTATGTTGTTTTTATAGTAGGACACGCTACCATATGTGGTCAAGAGACCCAGCAGCTGTGTCTGTGTCTGAGTCAGATTAGTTAAAAAAAGAAGAATATCATCGGCAAAGAGAGCAATTTTCACTTCTCCAGCCGGAGTAGTTATCCCTGTGAACTCTTTGCTCTGTTTGATGTGTCTGACTAGTGGCTCTAAGAGAAAAAGGAGGGTTGCACTCAATCATATAATTTAACACAGGGTGCACTGAGCATGGGTCAGCAAATCCAGTACAATCTATACAAATGAAAAGAATCACAGGCACTCACTGTGATATGTTCAAGGCAGTTTTATTGGATCAGCAACGTTTCGACCTGTAACCAGGTCTTTATCAAGCTAACACCACAGTGACAAAAAAGCATTTTTATAAACACATAATCAATTAATGTGGAATTACAAAATTCATTAACATAAAAAATAATAAGAAGAAACAGATGCTCAGTTAATTTGATTAGTATACTCATTAAATCTATGTATAAGTACCTTAAAAAACATGGAAAAGAATGAGCAAGTACAAGGCATATAAAAGAGATTTAAGTGAAAGAATGATAGGAGAAAATCCATGTATTAGAGCAGACCAAAGCAGGCATTATAATTAACACACATCTCTTCCTTGTGATAGGAAGATATAGGTAAGGGGGGCGGAGCCAACTGCCGAACCGACTGGTCGCATCTGCAGGGAGCTCCCGGCGATACCGCCCTAAACGACAACAATCTTGACTATATCACCCCCCAAAGCAGGCAAGTTGCCCACATATGACGCAGCAATGGGCAGGAAGAATAAAAAACCCAAGCAAGACCTGCCCTGGCCGGGCACCAGCATCGGAGACTTATGGCGGCGAGGGCATGGCGCGCCAGAGCCTGACATGGCCGCCTACATAGATGGCTTTGAGGACTCTGACAAACTACTCTCCGAGCCAGAGGAGCTATGTTCACCCGCAGTGCTGGCACTGGAGAAGCCTAACATGAAGCCTACCATGCAGCGAGACACAGCCCCGGTCACAAAAGCTGAAATGAGGGAGCTGCTGGCGGAGCTCCGCCGGAATATCCAGGAGGATGTGGCAGGCATGCGAAGAGATATAAAGGGCCTTACAGACCGTGTGGAAACCGTGGAGCAAGACTCCCACACAAGACAAATGTCCTCACTCCAGCAGGAGATGAAATTGCTGCAACAGCAGCACTTGAAGATGGAACAGGCCATGGCAGCAATGGAGGATTCGCGACGTGCCCAGAACGTTAAGGTCAGAGGCGTCGCAGAATCAGTCCCAGACTCTGAACTTCCCCACCTCATAAGGCGCCTGGTGAGTAAAATACTCCCTCCGAAGCAGGCCAAGGGTGTAGGCCTTGACGGCGCATTTAGAATCCCTAAACCACCAACGGCACCATCAGCAGCAACCAGGGACCTAATTGTTAAATTCCAGAAGCGACAGGACAAAGAAGCAGTAATGGCCGCCATTAGAAACACCACGCCGCTCATCTTTGAGGACATGACCCTCTCGTTCTACACCAACTTATCTACAGGGACTATGGCCTGGCGCTCAACCCTTAGGCCTTTCACTACCCTACTCCGCGAGCGCGACATCAAATACCGATGGCGCTCACCCCACAAGCTTCAAGTGCTCAAGGGAGATACCACATACCTAATAGCGGACTTGCAGGAGGCGGAGGCCCACCTTTCCACCCTGGGCCTTCCGGCGGACTCCATGAAGCAGCGCACAACTTTTAAGCCACACACGTGGAATCCAGCTACCTCCGAGACTTTTGTTCCAGGTGGACCCACCCGCGCTGCACAGACTGTAGCCACACCCTGAACGCTTTCGAAGGGAACGGTCAAGCCTTACCGGCTCATCACACCCTAGCCTCTCTGCCGCTCTACGTTTGCTTTTATTATTTGTGTATATTCTTTGGTTTAACTGTATATTTAGGGGACGCAATCTAGGTACACATCCGACATAGGGGTTCCCGCTTCCTAAGGGCGACACTGAGGCCGCTAGCCAACTCTTAATTACCCTTACCCTTGACTGCCACCAAGACCTCCTGGGCCGTTTGGACGGCGAACACACACTCCATTCGACCACGACTCCGATTTCGGCCGTAGGGGCCCAACCGGACAAACTGTACGCCCAAACACACACGCAGCACTCGAGCTGCAGGCACAAGGGGTCGCCCAGATCCACACTCTACATCCCAACACGCAGCCAGAATACCCCCTCACTTATACCATGTACACATCAAGTGGGGTCCCCCGCGAATTTACTATATCCCTCACACAACTCTCTGGCTATAAACCCTACACCCTTGTACATGCCCTAAAGGGGTTTCCCAACCTTAATGGTACACCGTGACCCACGATTCCGCCCGGAGGAGTGAGATAACGTACGACTTTACTAACCCACTCGAGACCTTAAAGACAGATCACCTTGGCTTATATGCAGGGCATCTCTATGCTTACAGAAAACAGAAACGTGACTACGCAACGTAGGCTAAATCTAGCAATGATATCTACTGTTTGTTATGCCTTAGACTACTTACATATTGTTTTTACTTTGGGTAAATGTTGAGTCGTTAGGCTACTGCTAAACTACAACCCGTGCATACATAGAATGACTGTGATTGCGCGTCGGAATTAACATTGAAAACGTCTGCATATGTAAATAGTAACTGGCTTATCTTACTCAATTGTTATGTCCTCTTACACTCATTGGCCAGCTATTACCTTGCATTTCTTTTACGTACTATGTTTGGCTGATACACATCACCCCTGGTTTGTTAGTACGATGTTTTCATTTCAGAAACCGCAAAACCACAAACCGGTCTTTATTCAATATAGATTTCCTGCAGCACCATACCACACTGAATAGTCTAATGATACAGAGGGCCTCGAGTGTTACCCTAGGTTGCAGCACTGACTTCAGACTTATATCGCAGACCATAGCAATATTAACTCCTCAGCTGTCATTGCAGAATGTGCCAACTGGAACTTTACTCTAGCCTCTCTGTACTGTTTAAATTTTTAATTTATATTATCTACTGTAACGTGTTAGATTGTTTAAGCTCAATAATACTATAAAAATGTGCATTGCCTTGCATGCCACTGTTCTTACTACTATGTCAAAGATTACGCTGTTGTGGCATCATCCAATCGATATGTAACCACCTGCACAACAAAATAAAGAATAAAAAAAAAAAAAAGAAGTCTTGAAGGCGAGCATCAGAGGTGGGAGTACGGACGGAGGATAGACGTAAGTCTTCAGCAGAGCGTAAGGGCCTAGACGGGACATACTTGTGTATTAGGGAGGATAGATATGTGGGAGCAGCATTATGTAGAGATTTGAAAGCAAGAACCAGATTTTTAAATTGAGCCCTATATCTTACAGGAAGCCAATGTAGGGACTGACAGAAGGGTGAGGCGTGGGAGGTGCGGGCGAACAGGAAGATGAGCCTCGCTGCCGTATTCATTATGGACTGTAACAGTGCAAGTTGGTAGCACATAAGACCACTGAGTAGCGGATTACAGTAGTCAAGGCGAGAAAGGACAGTGGAATGGACGAGCACCTTAGTCGCATCTGATGTTAAGTAGGGTCGGATGCACGCAATGTTTTTGAGATGGAAGCGACAGGATTTGGCGATAGACTGAACATGAGGCGTGAAGGAGAGGTCGAAGTCAAAGAGAACACCTAGGCAGCGAGCCTGCGTGGCGGAGCTGATGGTAGCACCGTTGACTTGGAGGGAGGGAGACACGGGAGTAGCAACACTTGAGGGAGGAAAGACCAGAATTATGGGTAATGGTATCGAATTTAAATAGTTTGTGGTTAAGTTCTTAGTGAAGATGTTTAATGCAAGTTAATACAAAACCAATATGAAGTATGGCACAAATCCTGGGCTCTATCAAAATGTGCGGGGTACTTTGCAAAACAGGTAACAATGTCCTTCTATACCTCTCAATTCCTCTACCTTCCCCACCAATCAAAGTATATTTTAACAACGCATTTTTCTCTTAAATATACATTATTCTCTATTTGTTTCATAATTTTCTCCAGTATGGAAATATAGGATTACACAATTGTTGTTTTATTGATGGGAAATTAAATTAAAAAGCAATAATATTAAATATGTAAGATGTATGTAAGTAAATTGTGACAAGAAGTCCTGCATAGAACAGTGGAAGTTACAGCAGAACACACTTTTTTTTTTTGTGCTTGGAAGGTAGTTGAAGAAAGACAGCTCGGATTGCTTCATCAAAGACGGTTTTTAGTCCTTTCTGTGTGAGAGCAGAGCACTCTACATATTTCACAGCTTCTGGGGACAGAACAAGATGAAAATTGGAGAGATTGTATGAATATGCAATATCATTTTTACAGCCCGATTGTGTCTAACAATTAAAGGAACATTCTAAACACTATAACCACTACAGTGAATCGTTGTGGTGCTCCTTCATTGTAAGTAGTAAAACCATTTAAGAATAGTTTGACTTCATACCTAGGATTCATTGGGGGCCACTTCCTATCTCCTCCCAGCAGCCAGGAGAACTGGAAGCTCCTGTTTTGAAACCTCTGATAGCAGTGCAAGGCTAGCTTTTCGGCAGAGAGTGTCAGCTGATCGCTCTCAGCCAAAGAGCTAAGCCCTACACTGCCAGGTGTAGCTCAGAGGGAGAGAGAGCTTCATGCTCTTCTGTAAATGTTGTGGAGACAGGAGTGACATCTGGTGTAACCCAGGTAGGATGTCAACTCTTTCTAAAACCATTTGAATACTTACAATGGGGGCACTAGGGCATTCTTGTTAGACAAAAAAACACCAAAAAAGTCAACATTCCTATTTATTTCACAATATTTTAGAATTAGCACTTTGTGCTATACCAAAGGCTATACCAAAGGACGACTTTCTTTTGTTCAGGATAACAATTGGAGTACACCTCCTAAAAATGTGGATTTAAAGACCTGGCAATCCTAGGTATTGATGCATCAAAAAAGACATAGGAAAGAAAATTGGAGGCACTGCTATCTGCAATTTATTTGAAAACATCAGCAAACTTTTCCCATATTAACTATTATTGTATACCCTCCAGCTTTGACTTCCTTACTGTTAACATAGAGCTTCTCTTTTTCTAATTTCTGCCCATCTACTTCTAAAAGTCAATCTCTTACATGTATTGTTAATTTCCTTATTGGAATTGTCACTTAAAATAAACAGAATCAACTCTTGGTTCTTGGAAATCTTAAATTAAATTGGCTCTACCCTAACAACAAACAGAGAAATAAAATCAGAAACTCCCCATTGACACTCACCCAGAATGGATCCTTCCATCTTGTCTTAGTAGATATCTGGACCCAAGTACATTAAAATATATATTTAATGGCCATTTTTTCATTATTGTGTTTGATCCAAATGTTATCATCACTCGATCAGTTAATATTAATCTAATCTTCATCCATTCTTAAATCATCTACTGATATTGGTGAGCCTTTATCATCGATCTGAATCCATCAATTGACTTATCAATCTGTGTTCCTGCAGGTCTGTAATACCCACATCCCACCACTGAGTGTTAGACTCAGGAAGACCCATCTAATTGTGATTTTCAAATAGCCTCATTGAACTGCACAATTATTGTGAAGCCTTGTGGTGAAAATCTTGAAAAACAACTCTCAGTATGACATAAATGTTTACAAGCAACTGTGTAATATCTTCATTAAAAAATCATACCAAGGCCCAATATGTGAAATACAAATTGAACACACATTGATTTAGCTACAGAAGACACTTACACTATATGGGATTTTTTTGTAGATAAATAATTTTAACACTTTTCCTAACAGTTTTGGATAGCTTGGAGAGTTTATTAAATGAAGACCTTTGTCAGTCTTATGAATACATATGCATACACAAGTATATTTCTCCATATGTGTGTGAGCCTTTGCAGCCTATGACTGCTCTTTGTTGCTTGTGAATGTAGTTTGTGAATGGGGAATGTGAGTGCAATAGGCAGTGTGTGAATGTTGTGGGAAATATTTGAAGTTTATGGGCACTTTCAGGTCTATGAATGCAATCTGCAATATGTTACTGTTGTGAATATGTTCCCTCAATGATTTCCCCTTGGTTAATTAATGTCATATTTTGCTCTTTCAGCCATTTCTCTAGTACTCACCATTTTTCTTGGCTAGTGTCAACCCTTGTTGGAAAGAGATTGGGGACTTGTTCTCTTTTTTAAGCTTTTCAATGGTCTTCTTGTCATCACGAAGGTCAAGTTTGGTTCCTACTAGAATAATAGGCTTATGAGGACAATGGTGTTTCACTTCTGGAAACCACTGAAAGAAAAGGGGAAAATGAGGCATGTCAAGAATGAAGACTCCAAACAGCATAACCACTACAGCATGCTGTGGCGATTATGGTCTCAGGAGTGCACTGGCTCCTTCCCATTGTAAGTAGTTTAACCATTTGTTCTCAGCCAATAAGCTGGCCATGCAGTAGAGGGTTTAACCCCTTAAGGACCAAACCTCTGCAATAAAAAGCAATCATGACATGTCACACATGTCATGTGTCCTTAAGGGGTTAAACTAATAGCTTCCTACTCTACTGAAGACTGTGACATCTGACTGGAGAACACCAAGTAAGTTGTCAAACAATTTTCAAGTGGTTTAACTACTCACGCTGGGTTTGTGCCAGGGCACTCCTTGCACCATAACCACTATAGCACTCTGAAGTAGTTATGGTCTTGGAATGTTCCTTTACAACTTTTACAATTTATTCTAATTTAATCTATTATAATCTATTATAATCTTTTTCTCCCAATTTCCACCCATTTGAATACATTCTCATCATTCTGCAACTCACAACTCAGTCTTCCATGTCTGTCTCCTATCTCTGTGTTTTTTCCAATCTAGTAAATCCACTTGGCTTCACTCTTTTTACCTCTAGATTAGTTTTTCTTCTTGCTACATTCTCACCGTGTCTCTTTGCTTAATATCTCTTTCTCTCAGATGCTCTTCCTTTTCTCAGCCATTAACCTCAATTTTCTCATTCTCTATTTCAGGTAGTTTTCCCCATAATATCGCCCTATCTTGGAATTCAGCTTCAGGAATAGCTTAAGAGATCTGACCTATTAATCCGTTCCCATTCATATTTTATGATAAGTGCTACTCAAACAGACCTGGTGTGCATGCATTGAAGTTTTGGAAAAACCGTATCCCCCATCAGAAAGCATTGATTTAATCTTATGGGGAAGATAGATGCGCATGTGCTGCACGTGCATTTATATTCCCCATAGAATTAAATCAATACATTGCTAAGAGTGATACAGTTTTTCCAAAACTTCAATGTTCTACATAACAGAGATAAACCTACAAAATCTGTACAACCAGACCACTTCATTGAGATAAAATGGCCTAGGTGACTATGTAGTGTAGTGGTCCATGAACTTGGAAATGTACACTTAGCTTGTTGCTAGTTATTATCTATATTAATATCAAACAATAGTTGGAGAGGTAATGCAACCACTCCATCCAACTTACAGTTTCATCTCATTAACTTACATCATGCTTATCATGTTTTTTTCTCATTTAAAGGGACACTCCATTGCTCAAATAAAAAATAAAATTGCTACTTAGTAGATATAACTCAATGAAAACATACATGCATTTAAATTGATAAAATTATGTAATTTATAAAAGTGGATTTTTCTATTAAAATCTGCACTATTTTGTCAAATGAAAAAAAAATAGTACACACTTCACTTCATACATAAAGCCCTTCTAAAGATATGGCTCATCCAATTACTGTGTACAAATATGTTTTTAATGAGATGTGTTAAGTTACATCACTTATATCTGACCATCGTTAAATTGGTTCACATTACCAGCCTTTATACATAACTCAACCAAGTATTTTTACAAAGTCTTTGACCTACAGCTATTGGTCCCCTCGTGCCTTCCTAATCTCTAAGATTGCAAATTTAACATCAACATAGCCAAACTAGACTTTAAAAAAAAAAAAAAAAAAAAATTAAGTCAGTTATGTTTTTTTTTTTTTTGCTTCTCTAGCCTTAAATGTGAAATTCACTTTGAGTAAATTGAATTCTCACTTAAGTAAATTACCCTGGAAGTGATTGCTCTTTTAGTTTGTACTTTGTACCATGTATGGTTTATATGATCCTGTTATCTGTTTCCTTTCTCCTTTAGGAGAATTTAAAATTTAGATAAAGAATTATATTTAAAAAAAAAATACAACCCCCCAAAGAAACATATTACCACTGTTTCCCATAAGAAATATTCAGTTAAACTGACATGAACAGAATGAACCATACAGTACTGTATAAATTAAATAAAAGACGTGCTACTCACAACAGCATCTGATTGATTGTATTAAGACTGCTACCCCTGAATCTATTTTTAATCAAGGCAGAATACAATATGATTTACATTTTTATTTAAATTCAAGGCTTTCCTTTACACACTGAATTTGCTAAACTGACAAAATGTAGAAGTGATTGAATACAAGCAAGTAATAGGCTAAGGCAATGTAAACCGTACGAAAATAATATTTAGTAGAAAGAGCAAACATTTTAATACATAATAATACTCATAATACTGACCTTTTCTTGAACATTTTCATATGAAGCTGGATATACCAACGAAAAACAGATTAAGAAAACATCCTAAAAAATAATTTTAAAATGTTAGCTGTGATGAGTCTCCCTTCGTGAAAGTTTATTGCACCTTAATTTAAACGGAAACAAGAATGTATTTTTTTTTTACAAAGCACAGAAAGTAGAGTTTTATGATACTGAAATTGCCCTGTGTTCAAAAGAGCACAAAGAGAAATATTTATCAAAATGTTCTGTTCTAAAAAGGATCTAAATTACTAAAGGTGGTGTTACGGTTGCCTCCAGGCTGGCTGGAAGTTGGACCGTAGAAAAGGATGCTCCTAGCGCTTTCCAAAGGACCATCAGCACCGTAGCCACCATAAGCACTGCGAACTCCACGAACCACCGCTGCTGGGCTGGTATCTCGCCGTCTGCTCTGCGCCCTGGACCTACGACCAGGCTCCAGGTTCCAATAGGTGAACCTCTCCCTTCTGTAGAGCGAAGCAGGATCAGGAACAAGAGCTCTTACAAGAGCTCAACAGCTAAGGGAGTATGACGAGCATAGCAATCCCTGTAGTGATTATAGCTGTCCCCTACAAACATGAGTCGAGGCTGCAAGTTAGAGGGTCAGAAGAGGTCTGAGATGCTGGAACACCCAGCCTGGCTTTTATTGAGGTTACATGCAAATAGGATACTCCCAGGGGGAGGCATAAAATCACCAATCACACATCTGGTGCAGCCCACACATTCCCTCCCCTCAGATAAACAGTTAAACCAATTATTACATACAATAAAAATACAGTTTTTACACACACACTGTAACTTTAAAACCATACATTCAATTTCAATAAAAGTTGCATATTCAGACTCAGCATACATCAAATATAAACACTTCCAAAAATCAGCCAAATCCCTCCAGTGGATCAAAAGTTAGCTGGAAGTCCTTTATGACCGACCGCAAGCACAATTTCCTGCCCAAAACAGTTCCATAGATTTGGGCTGTGCGGTCGGTCAATTTCATGCGAAAAAAACGACTAAGTCCCATTTCGAACGGGACTTAGTCTCTGGAGCTGCAAGTTCCGTATGGGAGAAGGTAAGGGTCAGCGGTGTTCGGCAGAATGTGTAGCCGATTTTAGTTCCACAGAATCTTTAACATACACCGCTGACCGCATTCGAATGACCAAAATGGCCGCCACCACGTGTTCGGCTGCCGAATGGCGGCCACCCAGCGCTCGGCAATTAACCTGCAGTAACCTCACAGCCTGGGAGGTAAATTGCCTGCACTAACTTCTGGGTGGTCCGCCTGTGTGGTACTTGGTCCAGTAAGCCCTATTTACTGAACCAAGTGGGAGAGAGCCAGGGGCAAGTTATTTTACAGGTCTGGGGACATAGTCTTAAAGGGGCATTGTTCAGCAAAGTCACAATATGTCCCCAGACGGTTCTTAAAGGGCCATACACACCAATAAAAGTTAATACATTTTCAGGGGCACAATCTTCCAGGGGCCATAGTCATGAGGCAGGATGCTGGCAAATAGGCTTCTCCACAATCCAGGGAAGCAGGGCAATTTTTCATTTAAAGGGCCAGTTACAAATAGCCATTTGTAACAGGTGGGGCAATCACAATGGAAACAAGTGGAAACATTTTTCACCACTTTTTAGAAAAGAACACTTTAATAAATCTCTTTACAGTGTTTTTAACATTTTAACTTAGGTCAAAGTTAAGTTGTGTGTATATGTGTGGTGGGGGTGTGGGGCTATGGAAAGTTTAGCAGTAGAGGTTTTAGGGAATGGGGAGGGAGTGTTCAGAATGAGGTATTTTAGGATTACTATTGGGGTTCGATTAAAAGGGAATTAAGGTTATCACTATAGTGTCAGGAAAACAAACCTGTTTTCATGTCACCATGTCATCCTTGGGTGACCCTCACCCTCAGGGTCCCCGTCCCCCTTCAGCCACTTACCTTATTCCAGCGCCGGGCTCCCTCGGCGCTGGTGACCTCTCCTCCCCCGCCGACGTCAGCTCCCTCTGCCGACGTCAGCGGATCCAAATGCGCCAGTGCAGCAAGTGCCGCGTGCGCATTCAAGCTGTCAATAGGAAAGCATTTCTCAATGCTTTCCTATGGACGCTCTGCGCGATAGAAACATAGAAACATAGAATGTGACGGCAGATAAGAACCATTCGGCCCATCTAGTCTGCCCAATTTTCTAAATACTTTCATTAGTCACTGGCCTTATCTTATAGTTAGGATAGCCTTTTGCCTATCCCACGCACGCTTAAACTCCTTCACTGTGTTAACCTCTACCACTTCAGCTGGAAGGCTATTCCATGCATCCACTACCCTCTCAGTAAGGTAATACTTCCTGATATTATTTTTAAACCTTTGTCCCTTTAATTTAAGACTATGTCCTCTTGTTGTGGTAGTTTTTCTTCTTTTAAATATAGTCTCCTCCTTTACTGTGTTGATTCCCTTTATGTATTTAAATGTTTCTATCATATCCCCCGTGTCACGTCTTTCCTCCAAGCTATACATGTTAAGATCCTTTAACCTTTCCTGGTAAGTTTTATCCTGCAATCCATGAACCAGTTTAGTAGCCCTTCTCTGAACTCTCTCTAAAGTATCAATATCCTTCTGAAGATACGGTCTCCAGTACTGTGTACAGTACTCCAAATGAGATCTCACCAGTGTTCTGTACAATGGCATGAGCACTTCCCTCTTTCTACTGCTAATACCTCTCCCTATACAACCAAGCATTCTGCTAGCATTGCCTGCTGCTCTATTACATTATCTGCCTACCTTTAAGTCATCAGAAATAATCACCCCTAAATCCCTTTCCTCAGATGTTGAGGTTAGGACTCTATCAAATATTCTGTACTCTGACCTTGGGTTTTTACGTCCAAGATGCATTATCTTGCACTTATCCACGTTAAATGTCAGTTGCCACAACTCTGACCATTTTTCTAGTTTACCTAAATCATTTGCCATTTGGCTTATCCCTCCTGGAACATCAACCCTGTTACATATCTTAGTATCATCCGCAAAAACACATACCTTACCATCAAGACCTTCTGCAATATCACTAATAAAAATATTAAAGAGAATGGGTCCAAGTACATATCCCTGAGGTACCCCACTGGTGACAAGTCCAAGCTTCGAATATACTCCATTGACTACAACCCTCTGTTGCCTGTCACTCAGCCACTGCCTTACCCATTCAACAATATTGGAATCCAAACTCAAAGATTGCAGTTTATTGATAAGCCTTCTATGTGCAACAGTGTCAAAAGCCTTACTGAAATCTAGGTAAGCAATGTCTACTGTACCACCCTGAATTATAATTTTAGTTACATAATCAAAAAAATCAATAAGATTAGTTTGGCATGATCTCCCTGAAGTAAACCCATGTTGTCTCTGATCTTGAAATCCATGTGTTTTTAGATGTTCAACAATCCTATCCTTTAACATGGTTTCCATCACTTTCCCCACTACTGAAGTAAGGCTTACTGGCCTATAGTTGCCCGACTTCTCCCTATTACCTTTCTTGTGAATGGGCACAACATTCGCTAACTTCCAATCTTCTGGGACTACTCGTGTTAACAATGATTGGTTAAATAAATCTGTTAATGGTTTTGCTAGTACACCACTAAGCTCTTTTAATAGCTTTAGGTGTATTCCATCAGGTCCCATTGACTTATTTGTCTTTACTTTTGACAGTTGAAATAGAACCTCTTCCTCTGTAAACTCACGTGTAATAAATGACTCATTTATCCTTTTTTCTTAACTGAGGTCCCTTTCCTTCACTTTCATCTGTAAATACCGAACAAAAATATTAATTGAGGCAGTCAGCTAGACCTTTATCCTCATCTACATACCTTCCTTCTTTTGTTTTTAATCTAACTAATCCTTGTTTTACTTTTCTTTTCTCATTTATGTATCTAAAAAAAGTTTTGTCCTCCTTTTTTACGGACTGTGCTATTTTCTCTTCTGTGTGTGATTTGGAAGCTCTTATAACTTGCTTAGCCTCTTTCTGACTAATCTTATAGATTATTCTGTCTTCCTCACTCTGGGTTTTTTTTTTAATTACTAAATGCTAACCTTTTGTTTTTTACTATTTTGGCCACATCTGCGGAGAACCACAGTGGTTTCTTGAATTTTTTGCTTTTACTGACAAGCCTAATGCATTTTTCTGTTGCCTTCAGTAGTGCAACTTTTAAATAATCCCATTTCTCTTGGACTCCATTTAAATTGCTCCAGTCTGATAATGACTCCTTTACACATATTCTAATTTTAGAAAAGTCTGTTTTTCTAAAGTCTAAAACTTTTGTTTTTGTGTGGTGTGACTCAGTCACTGTTCTTATATTAAACCACACTGACTGATGATCACTGAATCCTAAACTTTCACCTACAGTAATATCTGATACCAAATCTCCATTTGTTAACACTAAATCTAGTATGGCCTCTTTATGAGTTGGCTCCTCAACGACTTGTTTTAGAGACAATCCCAGTAGGGAGTTTAGAATATGTGTGCTCCTGGTACAAGCAGCTATTTTTGTTTTCCAATTCACATCAGGAAGATTGAAGTCACCCATGATGATAACTTCCCCCTTCATTGTCATTTTAGCTATTTCTTCAACTAGTAGATTATCTAACCCTTCAATTTGTCCTGGGGGCCTATAAATCACACCTACACGAGTTACTGTGTGATTTCCAAATTCTAACATAACCCAAACGGACTCTATGTTCGCCTCACTAACCTTTATTAGCCTAGATTTTATGCAATGGAGGCATAATATGCCTGCAGCTTCACAGATGCGCCGCTAGTGGCTGTCCGGAAGACAGCCACAAGAGGCTGGCTTAACCCTGCAATGTAAACATAGCAGTTTCTCTGAAACTGCTGTGTTTGCATCTGCAGGGTTAAAGCCTGAGGGACATTGCACTCAGACCACTTCATTGAGCTGAAGTGGTCTGGGTGACTATAGTGTCCCTTTAAGGTTTTCTGTCTCCAAGTTGCTGTGGATTTCCATGGATCTCAGACAGATATTATATATCGAGAAATAGTGTTGCTGCTCTATTTATCGTGAGGTGACATTATAGCATTAAAGCATAGAAGGGGTGTAGTGTGGGAAATTGGCTAGATAAATTGGGGTGGGGTTTTGGCTATAGAAATATAAATTGTGGCCATTTTAGATCAGTGGCCATCTTAATTTAATCCTCACTTACCTGTTGTTGTCCCACCTTCCCTCCTTTTTGTTTTTAACTCCCATTTGGTCAGGGCGGTGGGGGATGAATAGACAAGTTGGAGTGTAGGTCGTTTGTCCAGATGTAAGATATTAGTTAGGGTATTGGTAGGTTTGAGCTTGTTGGTAGCTCTGAACCTGGTGTGTATACCCCTACATTGTGACCCATGCAAAATCACGCCCTCAGTGGCAATGATTTATGTTTTATATGTTATAAAGTGGTATCAATTATTGTTGATGTGGGTCATTGTCTGGGGTAGAATTGTTAAAGGATTTGGGGTTAATATGTAATGTTTAAGTATGTTGGCAATAACCTTGAAAATGTATTTTCCATTCATAAAGTTGTGATTATTTTCCCCAAATAAGGTGTCGGAGTATCCTTGGGAGGTTTTTGGGTTTAGTAAAGCATATGCCAAGAAGGTGACAATGCATATGTCTTGGATCATGCTGGAGACTTCCAGCTTATCAGTCACCCATGACCCATTACTGACCCATGGAAAAATTCATATATTATATAACTGCAATATTGTGACCATTCAGTGCTCATTGTTTTTGCTGCACCTACAGTGTGTGGGTATGCAAGTGGCCTCAGTTTGTCATATTCTTCTTGCCCAGCTGTATCCCATAATGCCAAATTCACTGTTTTTCTTTCTACCACCACAGTACAACTGAAAAAATAAAATAAATAAAATTCATTCAGTATGACATGAAAATTTAGATAGTACACAGTAACCCCTCCCCCCCCCCCAAAAAAAAACCCCTTATTTTTATGTAATATATTATGCTAAATATACTCATTATCAGTGGCGTACACACAAACCATGGGGCCCCGGTGCGAAAATGATCCGTGGGCCCCTCCCCCTCCCTATTCCCCCCTGACAGATACACACACACACACATACATACACACAGACACATACACACAGACACACACACACACAGGCACATACAAACATACACATACAAACAGAAAGGCACACACATATACAAACAGACAGGCACACATACAGACACACACACACACACAGACAAACACACACACACACGACACATACATAGAAAGACACATATAAAAAAACAGACAGGAACACATACACACAGGCAGACACATACACACAGACACACAAGACGCACATACATACAAACAGACAAGCACACACAGACATACATATACACACACACACACACAAAATGTTTAAGTCACCCTCCTGTTTCCTACCTTTATGGTGCAGGAGGGTGACTTTCCCTGGGGTCCAGTGGTGGCTCAGGTGGATGGGAGTCAGAGTTCCCATTCTGACTCCCTCTGCTTCCTCCTGCATGGCTCTCAGTGTTATCTGGGAGGAGTGACGTGTGGTCACTTCCTCCCAGCTTGTGATGTCATCACAGGGGGCCCGGTCGCGCTGTTAAAGGGGGCCCTGACAGCATGGGCCACCCGATGGACCCCTTGGATGGCGGCCCGGCGGCTTGCCGCGTGGGCCGGGGCCGCAAAAGATGATGGCGGCGGATACCTGGTCACAAGGGTCCGCAGGGCGGCCGGCCCCCCTGGAGTGGCGGACCCCTGCGACCGCTGTATGTACGCCGCTGCTCATTATCATATAATATTACACTACATGACCCGATTATATTATGAGTTATTTTTAATTCATATAACAAGACATGGGACTTTCACGGATGAGATTTATAAACAAACTAATTACATGATTTTGCTATTTCATGACGAAAAGTCATGATTTTATAAAAGACACGGAGGCGAGTATTGCTTAACCCTTTCTTTACTGTCCACCAATAGCAGCAAAGTATATTAACAGTAAGAAAAAACAGTAACCATAGAGATAGGACACTCCCATATCCAGTCCCAGTATAATAGGCAGCACCTCCTCCTCCAATTCCTCTTTATTTGGAGATGCTACCCGCCAACAGTAACCGGAAGTCAGGAAAGAGTCCAGCACTAGAAGGGCCACGGCCCAGAGTCCTTGTTGATACAGGAACAGCGGATGCCCTCGAACATAGGCAAAACAGGGAACGAATGGTGAAACTTTAACCATAGGGAGTCCATCTCTTTGTCAACTCTTGAACTTCAGCTAACTTGTGGAAGTCCTGAGCATAGAGACGTCCTTCATGCAATGCGCTTAGAAGTGGATCAAACTGTGAAGACATAATGACAGGAGCCCAAAGGTTAAATCGGTACTAACACTATTTGCCCATGTCAAGATACGATACATTGGAAACCAAGCCACCCGTTAGTGTACCCCCATTCGTACCTGAGTCAAGAGTCCCCATGTATGTGAAATGTCATGAGTCAGATGTACATATAAGTCATACATTCATGGAAGGCAATGTTATACTTACCGCCCGAAGCGAGAAATGACAGGGGGGGGAAATTATATAAATAAGTAATAGGGAGGGGCAATACTCGCCTCCGTGTCTTTTATAAAATCATGACTTTTCGTCATGAAATAGCGAAATCATGTAATTTTATATCAAGACACGGAGGCTCATATTGCTAGTTTAAAGCTGAGCAATGACCGACGAGAAAACGTGTGGCTGAGGTCGGAAGTAGAATTCCCTGAAGGTGGATTCTCTGGACCAGTCCGCCATCCTCATAAGGTCTTCCAGGCGTGCCCCCGAAGAGGCCATGGACATGGCTGACGCCCCATGTGTGGAGTGGGCGCTAAAGATGGATGTATCCGCCCCCGCTTGCGACATAATCCACTTCACCCAACGAGCCAGAGTCGTGCTGGATACAGGGGTGAATGGTCGACGGGTCGCGAGGAAAAGTTGAGGCGTTGGGTCCGACCTATGGGCCTTCGTTCGAAGTTCGTATTCCTTCAAACAGGTCGGAAAACTCGGGTACGAGACTGAGCGTATGGCCGTCTTCGTCCTTCTGGAGATATTGAATGTCACCCCATCCGGGGTGAAGGATCTCGCATCATGGTCCAGGGCACGTACCTCCAAGACTCGTTTACATGAAATGAGGCAGAACAGGCATACCAATTTGGCAGAGAGTTGTTGCAAGGTGAGGTCCGAGTAGTATCGCCGTCACAGGGGCCGCCACGGGATCCAGGTCCCTAGCCAGGCACCAACCAGCCCAAGCTCTCCAAGCGGTCCCATATGAGCTTCTAGTGCTGGGAGCCCATGCGTCAGCCAAGAGGCGTCGAGTTGTGTCCGAAACTCCTGGGACTTCCCAGGGTCCCCCGAAATTCTCCATGCCAGTAACCGTAATGATCCGTACAGTAGGAGGGGGTGTTGTTGCGCCATCGGGTTCAGCAGAAGGTCCCGGTTGGGCGGCAGAAGAGCGGGAACGTCTATTGTCAGTTCCAGGAGTTGAGGGAACCACGACTGGGTACCCCAGAATGGGGTTAGCAGGACCATATCCGCCATCTGGTGCAGTACCTGGAGTAGCACTCGGGGGAGCATGGCAAATAGCGGGAAAGCGTAAAGGCGTGAGTCGGGCCTTTCCTGTAGAAACGCGTCCACTGCCTCCGTGGCCGGGTCCGGGCGCCAGCTGTAGAACCTGGGTAGTTGCGCGTTGAGTCTGGAAGCGAAGAGGTCTATAGAGAAAGGCCCCCAAAGGGACGAGATAGTAGAGAACACCTGTGTATCCAATTTCCAATCGCTGGTGTCTGCGAGATAGCGTGAGCTCCAATCCGCATGGGTATTGTGAAGGCCAGGAAGGTATTCCGCCTGGACCGTCAGTTTCCTGGCTAGACAATAGGTCCAGAAATCTTTCGCTAAGCGGGCCAACATCGCTGAGCGTGTGCCTCCCAGGTGGTTGACATACCAGACCGCTGAGATGTTGTCCATACGCAGTCTGATGCATGCACTGGCCGTGCCGTTCGCAAAGCTCTTGATCGCGAAGGAACCAGCCAATAGTTCTAGGGAATTGATGTGGAGTCGGGACTCTGCATCTGTCCCTCGACCCCCAGTGGTCACCCCGTTGCAGTGTGCGCCCCAGCCGTGGAGACTCGCAACTGAGTCCACCGTGAACTCTGGCTGAGAGTCGAAGATGGCCTTGCCATTCCAGGCGGATAGGTTGTGGATCCACCAGGTCATCTCGTCTCGGGATTCCGAGTCCAGGGGGACCAAATCTGCATACGAGGCCCCTTTGCGAAGGTGTGCTATCTTCAGGCGTTGAAGAGCTCGGTAGTGGAGCGGAGCCGGGAACACCGCCTGGATGGACGAGGTCAGTAGTCCAATGAGTCGTGCCAGGTGCCGCAACGACAGCTGGTGTCTCGTGAGGGCACGTCGTAGTTCCTTGCGGATTAAGTGTATTTTGGTTGGAGGGAGACTGAGAGACTCCGCTTCCGAGTCGACCGTGAACCCCAGGAACTCCATGTGTCGGGTCGGGGATAGGCAGGACTTCTCCCCGTTGAGCAAGAAACCCAGGCGACGTAGGAGATCCATTGTCCATTGAAGGTGTTCTAAGAGGACTCCCCGATCTTGTGCTATGAGGAGGATATCGTCCAGATAGACTATCGGCCTTACCCCGCGACTGCGCAGCCAAGCCATGGCCGGTCGCATCAATTTGGTGAAGCACCACGGAGCAGACGAGAGTCCGAACGGGAGGCATGTGAATCGCCATGTTCCGCCTTTCCAGAGGAACCTCAGTAGGTCCCTGGATGACTCTGTCACCGGGACCGTTAGGTAGGCATCTTTGAGGTCTAACTTTGCCATCCAGTCTCCACGTAGGAGTAAGTCCCGAAGGAGGTGGATTCCCTCTATTTTGAAGTGTCGGTAGCGCACTATGGAGTTTAGGGCCCGAAGGTTTATAACTGGGCGCATCTGGCCGCCTTTCTTTTCCACCAGGAAAATGTTGCTGATAACCCCAGCATGGTTCAGTGGTGCCCGTTCTATCGCTCCTTTCATGTGGAGTGACAATAGTTCCATGTCTATTAAGGCGCGGTTTGCCTTTGACATTACCATGGGGTGAGGGGGAGGAATGTGACCCGGGGAGTCTACCAATGTTATGTGGAACCCCTTTACCGTGTTCACAACCCAGGCATCTGAGGTGATCTCTAACCAGGCATGTAAAAAATGACAGAGTCTGCCCCCTACACAGATATTGGAAAAAGCATGAATTAGGTGTGGTCTTACCGTAAGGGCGTCTGGAACCGGGGTTCCCTCTGAAGCTTCTGGAGCGCCATGGTCTTCCACGAGATGGGAAGAAGGGAGACTGGTGTTTTGTGTCCTGATAAGGTGGCCTCTGGTTATAAGAGCCTCGTCCCGATCCTCGGGAGTTAAAATTAGATCGGACAGACGGCTCCTGAATCTGCCGGCCCTGGAAGAGACCCGTCCCTGAAACACTCTCATCATGGAGTACTGGGCCTTGTCTAAGGCTGTGAAAGCACCTACAAAGCGCCCCAGATCCTTGATAAAGGAGTCTCCGAACAGCTGGCCCTGAGCGTCTTTGCTCGCCTCAGTGAGGGCGAGGTTGGCCAGTTTGGGCTCGATTTTAAAGAGGATGGCTTTACGCCATTCTATAGACAGGGAAGTGTTCACACTACCGGCTATGCAGATTGCCCTCTGCACCCAACCACGGAGTTCTTCCGGGTCAACCTGTCTATTCTCAGTTCTGGCCATCTCGGCCAGGTCAAATAATTTTGCTAAGGGACCAAAAATTTCCAGGTGTTTGTCCTGGCATGACTTTAATGCAGATTCCAGACCCTTACGGGGATTCCAACCCATCTTTGCAAGAAACTGCGTCATTTAGGGTCTACAATAGGTGTCTCGCAGACTTTATTAGGGATAAGGGGTCAAGGGCATTCTGCCCTGAGCTTGTTGCGCGCCGTCTTGCTAAGAGGGCGCCTAACCCAGTTCTCAAGATATTTTGCTACATGGTCGGCTGGGAGCCATTCTGCCGACCTCGGGTGATGGAGAGCATCCGGGTCAAACATAGGTTCTCCAGCCGGGTCCATGAGAGTCGAACCCGCGGTAGCGGGAGAGTCACTGCGAGAGTCACTAATTACCAATCCTGGTAGGGTAGGGGCAAATGGGTCAGTGTCCTGCCCGTCCGACTCGTTCTTAGAGTCATCCCCGGACTCATCAATAGCCTCCTCACAAGACCCGAATTCTGAGTCGGAGTCGCTCTCTGTAAGTGCTCTGGCACATTTCCAGTGCCGCGCCCGTTCTGCCTGGCGCAGAAAGGCTCTTTTGCGTGACACAGGCACGCTATCTTGGGTGGCTATTTTCACACCAGTCTTGGTGGTTCTGGAGGCGGGAGGGATCAGGTGTTTAGATTTGGCCTTAGCCTTTCTAGAGTCGCGCCCTGGGAGGTTTACAGAGGGATGCGCTAAGCGTGTAGGTATGGCAGATGCTTCTGCGGGTACAGGTTGTGCCAATAAAGCCTGAGAAATAGTCTGAGACAGGGTTGCGGACATTGAGCCCATGGCGGCCATAATGGCGTCTGTGACTGAACATTGCAGTGCTAAGGCCTGGGCATCATCCGGCACCGACATAGGGTCGCCCGCAGAAGAAGGGGGGCCAGAGCTGGCAGAGATAGGGTCAGCCAGCCCTTGGGGTATATCCCTGTCCTCAGGGGAAAGAGGGGAGACAGGCCCTTTAGGTTTAGGCATAATAATATTAACTGAGGCTAAGGTCAGGTCCAAATAAAATATATATATATATATCTATATGCAGGGAATATGCAGTATAATATGCAGTATAATATATAGGGAGACAACCAAAATATATACTGAGTAGTGAATAGAAAATAGAGCTGCTAAATATGTGGAGGATGCAACTAGCAGGAGTTAATCACCCCAGGCTAGGCAGTGTAAACAGAGGAAAAAGGAGGGAGCTCACCAGGGTCCAGACCGGCAGATAAGGCGAACGGAGGGAAAAAGAGCCCCAAAGTGACTGATAGAAAATGGCCGCCGGGGGGAACACATAATACAGGTGAATCCAGCATTCGAATGAAAAATTTGAATGCAGCAATAGGAGAATAGGCAGGCAGACTCAGGGCCGGACTGGCCCACCGGGATACCGGGAAATTTCCCGGTGGGCCGCGGCACCTGGGGGCTGCGCATATATGTGCCACCGGGTGGCCGGTCCGGTGGCACACTCATAGGGGGCCGGCCGCGTTTCAGGCTGGAGCCGCCGGGCCGGGTGGCAGCCTCGCCGGTCCGGCGGCACTTCTGTCATTGATGATGCTGAGGGGGGAGGAGCATGTCTACCATGCTCCCTCGCGGTACCCACAATCCCCAGCACAGCATCATACTGATACAGCATAATGTGCTGGGGATTGTGGGTACCGCGAGGGAGCATGGTAGACATGCTCCTCCCCCCTCAGCATCATCAATGACAGAAGTGCCGCCGGACCGGCGAGGCTGCCACCCGGCCCGGCGGCTCCAGCCTGAAACGCGGCCGGCCCCCTCTGACTTCCCTAGGTAAATGGGGATGGGGAATAGAGAGATGGTGGAGGGAGAGGCACTGGGAAAGTGGGGAGGAAGGGAGGAGGGAGAGACACTGGGAAAGTGGGGAGGAGGGAGAGACACTGGGAAAGTGGGGAGGAGGGAGAGACACTGGGAAAGTGGGGAGGAGGGAGAGACACTGGGAAAGTGGGGAGGAGGGAGAGACACTGGGAAAGTGGGGAGGAGGGAGAGACACTGGGAAAGTGGGGAGGAAGGGAGGAGGAAGAGACACTGGGAAAGTGGGGAGGAAGAGAGGAGGGAGAGACACTGGGAAAGTGGGGAGGGAGAGACACTGGGAAAGTGGGGAGGAGGGAGAGACACTGGGAAAGTGGGGAGGAAGAGAGGAGGGAGAGACACTGGGAAAGTGGGGAGGAAGGGAGGAGGGAGAGACACTGGGAAAGTGGGGAGGAAGGGAGGAGGGAGAGACACTGGGAAAGTGGGGAGGAAGAGAGGAGGGAGAGGCACTGGGAAAGTGGGGAGGAAGGGAGGAGGAAGAGACACTGGGAAAGTGGGGAGGAAGAGAGGAGGGAGAGACGCTGGGAAAGTGGGGAGGAAGGGAGGAGGGAGATACACTGGGAAAGTGGGGAGGAAGAGAGGAGGGAGAGACACTGGGAAAGTGGGGAGGAAGAGAGGAGGGAGAGACACTGGGAAAGTGGAGAGGAAGGGAGGAGGGAGAGACACTGGGAAAGTGGGGAGAAAGGGAGGAGGGAGAGACACTGGGAAAGTGGGGAGGAAGAGAGGTGTGGAGGAGGGAGAGACAAAGAGGGAGAAATGAAGGAGACACACAAGGGAGGGGGAGAAAGAGGCAGAAGGGGGAGAGAGAGACTTGGAAGGAGAGGGGAGACATTGACACAGTGGAGCAGTGAGGGGGAGAAAGAAACATACAGAGTGACTGGGGGGGAGACAAAAAGGCACACAGAGGGGCTGGAGATAAAAAGAGACACACATAGCACATAGGTGCTGTATATATCACTGGTGGATGGGGGGGGGGCAACGAGGCAATTCCCCCCCACGAGACTTTCCCCTGCCGGCCGATCTCCCTCCCCGTTCCGCAGGCACCGTGCGGGCAGCCGGCAGGGGAGGGAGGAAGAGAGGACCCGGGGAGCTCTAGCAGCCCCCTGGGTCCTTCTCGCATGAGCACAGATCGTTTCCGCAGCTTCCACGGCAACGCTCCAGCTCTCACGAGGGTGAACTCTAGCCCTGGAGCTACGGGCTAGAGTTCACTCTCAGCACTGCGACCACCAGGGATTCACATCTGCTTAAAATAAATCTGCACTTTTGTTTATTTTGAAGCCTATGAGTGCGCTTTTTACATTAGAGTAATTTTTATTTAAAGTTATCTGTTCTAACACTGTATCTGCACACTATGCTGGCGCAACGCATTATGGGGCTGGTAAATATTTTTTTTCCAGGGCTGCTTTTAATTCCCAGTCCGGCCCTGGGCAGACTGGTTCACATCAAACAGGTGAATCCAGCATTCGAATGAAAAATTCGAATGCAGCAATAGGAGAATAGGCAGGCAGACCGGTTCACATCAAACAGGTGAATGCAGCGTTCACATGAAAAATTTGATTTGCAGCAATAGGAGAGAAGGCAGGCAGACCGGCAGAGTAATGGAGGGAAAGTTTAGAGCGACACCAAGGGAATCAGAGTAGGTAGAGCAGGATAAAGCCGGACAGGGAAGGTCTGGGACCCTGGGCTCAGCAAGGTATACAACAGAAGGTCAAATAAATACAAAATACAATCATACATTAACCAGTGAATGTGTACAAAATGTCAGCGGAGAAAAAATAATTTGAGAGGTACTTATCTGTCTGGTAGCAGCAAAGAAAGAGGAATTGGAGGAGGAGGTGCTGCCTATTATACTGGGACTGGATATGGGAGTGTCCTATCCAGGGCCGGACTGGCCCACCGGGATACCGGGAAATTTCCCGGTGGGCCGTCGGCACCTGGGGCCGGGCAGGCAGCTGGCTGACCTGCGGCCGCTGGCTGGAGGAGCTCTTTTGGCGGCCGCAGGGGGAGCAGGCTGTTCTGTCTCTGCTCCCCCGCCCCAGCGCGCCGCTTAATGAGACCGCGGCCGGAATATGACGTCATATTCCGGCCGCGGTCTCATTAAGCTGCGCGCGAGGGCGGGGGAGCAGAGACAGAACAGCCTGCTCCCCCTGCGGCCGCCAAAAGAGCTCCCCCAGCCAGCGGCCGCCAGAACGGCTCCCTCTGCGGCCGCCAAAAGAGCTCCCCCAGCCAGCGGCCGCCAGAACAGCTCCCCCAGCCAGCGGCCGCCAGAACGGCTCCCTCTGCGGCCGCCAAAAGAGCTCCCCCAGCCAGCGGCCGCCAGAACGGCTCCCTCTGCGGCCGCCAGAAGAGCCAGCTGAGCTCCCCCATGCAGCCACCATCAAACTGAGCTCCCCATGCAGCCGCCAGCACAAAGGTAAAAATTATGTGTGTCAGTGTGAGTGTATGTGTGTGTGTCATGGTGTGTGTGTGTGTCTGCCTGTGTCATTGTGTGTGTGTGTCTCTGTCTGTCATGGTGTGTGTGTCTGTCTGTGTCATGGTATGTGTGTGTCTGTCTGTGTCATTGTGTGTGTCTGTCTGTGTCATTGTGTGTGTCTGTCTCTGTCTGTCATGGTGTGTCTGTCGTGTGTGTGTGTCTCTCTGTGTCATGGGGTGTGTGTGTGTGTCTCTGTGTCATGGTGTGTGTGTCTGTCTGTGTCATGCAATGTGTGTCTGTGTCATTGTGTGTGTGTCTGTCATGTAATGTGTGTGTGTGTGTGTGTGTGTTTTAAGGTGTGTGTCTGTCATGGTATGTGTGTGTCTCTGTCATGTTGTGTGTGTCTGTGTCATAGTGTGTCTGTCTGTCATGGTGTGTGTGTGTGTTTCTGTCTGTCACGGTGTGTGTGTGTTTGTCATGGAATGTGTGTGTGTCTGTCTGTGTCATGTAATGTGTGTGTGTCTGTCTGTGCCGTGTATGTGTGTGTGTGTCTGTGTCACGGTCTCTCTGTGTCGTGGTGTGTGTGTGTGTGTCTGCATGTGTCATGTAATGTGTGTCTGTCATAGTGTGTGTGTGTTTGTGTCATGGTCTGTCTGTGTTATGGTGTGTGTGTGTGTCTTTTTTAAGGTGTGTGTCTGTCATGGTATGTGTGTATCTCTGTCATGGTGTGTGTGTCTGTGTCATGGTGTGTGTGTTTCTGTCTGTGTCACGGTGTGTGTGTGTCTGTGTCACGGTCTGTCTGTGTCATGGTGTGTGTGTATATGTGTGTTTTTACTCACCTTTTTTTCCCTCCACGTCGTGCTGGTCTCCCCTCAACTGGCCCTGCCCTGGAAAAAAATCTATGCCAGCCCCATAAGTCATTGCGCCATATATTGTTGCATGTAATATGTAAGGCTATGTCTTGCCACCTTAGATGATTGTATATATATATATATATATATATATATATATATATATATATAGCTTATTCCAATATAAAATATTGGTCCTTCTTGTGTCAGTGCGGATTGGCTGAGATCATCAAGCTTGATGATCTCAGCCAATCCGCACTGACACAGGAAGGACCAATATTTTATATTGGAATAAGCAAAATATATATATATATATATATATAATCAATCATCTAAGGTGGCAAGACCTAGCCTTACATATTACATGCAACAATATATGGCGCAATGACTTATGGGGCTGGCATAGCTTTTTTTTCCAGGGCTGCTTTGGAATCCCCAGTCCGGCCCTGGTCCTATCTCTATGGTTACTGTTTTTTCTTACTGTTAATATACTTTGCTGCTATTGGTGGACAGTAAAGAAAGGGTTAAGCAATATGAGCCTCCGTGTCTTGACATAAAATTAAAACTTAGCTATAGGATGTGCTATTTTTGTTTTCTAAAATGTTTAACATTTTTTATTATTTGATTTATATGGCCTACATGAATGCAGCCAGCACAAGATAGGGAGACAAAGTTGCTCTAAACGTAGAAGTGCAGCAGAGGTCAGACAGTAGGATTATTTATTTATTATTTTTTTTACTTACAACCACTATACAATTAGCTGTAGTAAGAGCTTGAATTGTGTTGGTTTTGGTGAGGGAACAAGATATTTTGGCTTCCAGAGAAGTGACAGTTCCACCTATATGTGTACAATGACCCACTGAATATTAGCTCAATGAATACATACAAAATCCACCAATAATACACTTTAAAATATACTCACATAGTTGGGATATATTCCCTGGGGAAAGCATTGCTTTCATAACTTATCACGAGGCATGTCTTTCCAACATTTCTGTAAGGGACAATGGCAGTAGTATTATTTTAATTAAGGCTCATATAAAATAAAGTCAAATTCTTTTGATAATGACATGACATGCGTATTTTTGTGCATATGTCCTAAACCATCACCTTTGAACCCCCAAAAAGACACGGAAAACAATTTAAAGTGGATAAAATGTCACGGCTTTAATAAATATATGAATAATTAAATATATAAATAAGAAAATGGGTCATTGCCAAACATTCACATAGACACATAATTCACCCGACTTTAACAGTACTATACCCACTGGCAATGACTTATAACATAAGCTAACAATAATCCATATAACCAGATATGAATAACATAACACAAAACACGACCACAACAGGCCTTATACTCCAAGTGATTTAACATTGTAAGGGCTCCAACCTACCAATTAACAAATTCAACCATGTAAATATTGTTACCAAACATCCAAACATCACAGCTACCAAACCTACCTACCCCCCAATATCTTATCCAGCCCCTGCCACAGCTCAGAGATGACTCGTCATGCTATCTGAGCGCCAAACCCCTGCATAAACAATGCCCACTTCATTGTCTTCCTGAAAACCCATATTAAGAAAATTGTTACCTACATCGGAGAGGTGCATCCCATCATGCCGAAAATAACCAGGAAGCCTGGCTTCCAATTCCACATGCCTCACAACTGTACCCCCAGTGCGTCTAATGAAAATTGACAACCTCTTATTAACTTGCCCCCTGCTCCTAGCCACTGCCACAGGATCCCTAGCATGATGCCAATGGAACCGGGGCACCATCTCCGACCAAATTAAAATTACCCCTGGCACTTTGCCCTCAACTTATCTATATCCCGCTTCATACAGTGCACTAGTTCCCTTTAGGGTACCCGACCCAAATCATTACCCCCTGCATGTAGCAACAGAAAATCCGGTGACCTAAACCTAAACGCCTAAAAATCTCTGCACAGACGTCCCTCCATCCAAAACCCCTATAGCCAAACTACAATAATTGGACCAAGCACCGTGGAAAGCACAGCTGATGTCTAACTGCGGCTCTCTTGTGCGCCCAATGAATTAGTATGTGGCCCACCAACCAGGCGACCCAACCTACGAAAGAAAGGAAACATGTTACCAACACGGAACAACCACATTGTATATTTTGTATTTTTTATTAATTGTAATTATTTACTTCAAATGGTCTAATCTCACGTATGACCGGAACCTGACAGACTCCCAATGTCCAATCCGTCTTACCAATTCATCCCCTATGCCCAACTGTGCTGCTTCCGTTGGAGCCCCAATCCTAAAGGAATGCGTGCCAAACTATAATGGATCCAACCCCAAACAGCCTAGGCCTAAGCGAAAGACTCGGAAAAACTGGTATTTCGATAAAGATGACCCATCATCATGTATCAGAAAAGAACCCTGAATCCTAGGCTGAGCTTGCAAATAGGCGGAAGCACAGGCAACACTGCGGTCGTTTTCAACCACCGCAGATTGATGACAATGCGATCATGCTTCAACTCAACATCCTCCAATTTAATGCCCCCCCCCCACCAGCATGACTACCATTCACCAACTCACTTACCCGAAACGCCCCAAAGAACACCAAAACAAATGCAAGCGTAAATAACAGCACTTCATGATGGGAGAAAGAGAGACCAGGAAGCACCTCTAGCAAATTTTGCAGAATCTCCTGTTCTCCGATCTCTCCGAAAACCCTTTAACCCCTTAAGGACACATGATATGTGTGACATGTCATGATTCCCTTTTATTCCAGAAGTTTGGTCCTTAAGGGGTTATACTAAAAAATTCTGTGTGATATCTTCCCACCCATTCAGCTTGAACAGAAATGCTAAGGCTGACATATGCCTTTCAACCACAGAAGGAGAAGCCCTATTAGAAACCAATCTGCACAAATAGCACAACAGCGTATCTGACCGTACCTCCGCGGAGTGTTGTCCACCAGCACATACACACACTTAATCCCAAGCCCTCCAAACCTTAACATACCTTAACATACGCCGTCCAAGTACTTGGAGCCAATGATTCCTTGATCAGATGTCCAAGCAGGTGGTCTCTAGCTGCCATATGTTGACAGGACAGACCAGACCCTTCCACCAAACTCCTGGCGCCACCGCGCGAAACCTCCCCCACTGTAAACGAGACAGCGCATCAGCAATGATATTCAAGAACCCAGGCACATGACGTGCCTGAAAAACAATGTTAAATTGCATGCAAAACATTGCAACAAGCGAATTACAGGGATAAAAGAGGCAGATAACTGATT
The DNA here is from genome assembly GCF_036172605.1 of Pelobates fuscus. NCBI lineage: Eukaryota > Metazoa > Chordata > Amphibia > Anura > Pelobatidae > Pelobates > Pelobates fuscus. Next base: position 119,130,297 of record NC_086323.1, read on the forward strand.
GACCGCTGACACCACTGCCCTGTTGTCCGTGAAGAAGATAACTTTCTTATCCCTCAACATGGGTCTCCATAAAGCCAACGCAACTACCAAGGGAAAAAGTCTCAAGAATGCCAGAATACGAATGATGGGATTCGATTTCCAATCCTGAGGCCACGCTTCCGCAAGTCATTGACCCACAAAATATGCCCTAAAACCCACACCCAAAGCATCCGTAAAGAGTTATAGCTCCTGAGAATGGACCGCTAAATCCTGAAAAAAGACCCGGCCATTAAATTCCCGAAGAAACATATCCCAAACTATTAAATCCTCCTTCATTGACACAGTAACTCTAATAAAATGATGAGGAGAACTAATCCCTCCCGTCGCCTTTGCCAAAATCCTATTAAAAATTCTCCCCACCGGTACGATTCGGAAAGCAGAATTCAGACATCCGAGTAAGGATTGCAGCGCTCTCAGCGTCACTTTACGCGCTGCCGAACTTTACCAAATAGCCTGGTGCAACGCCACCAACTTATCCTCCGGCAAACAAAATATTCCTGCTACCGAATCAATTTCAAGACCCAAACAACTGAGACACGAGGTCGGTCCCACCATTTTGTCAGCCACCAAAGGGACTCCAAATACATGGGCAACCCAAACCAGTATCCGCAACCCTACGCGACAGGTATCCGAACCGGCAGGACCGATACACAGGAAATCATCCAGATAATGAACCATGAACTTGCTACCCGTTTCTACTTTGACCACCCATTCCAGGAAAGTACTAAACTTTTCAAAATCAGCGCATGAGATGGAGCATCCCATGGGCAAACAAAGGTTAACAAAGTACCGTAATTACCCTCAAAGTAACAGCCAAGAAGATGGTGACACTCGGGATGAATTGGTAACAGGCGAAAAGCCGATTCCACATCAGCTTTAGCCATTAACGCCCCACGTCCTGCGTGCCTAACCAACTCGACAGCATTGTGGAATGATGTATAAAACACAGAGCATAAGTCCATGTCAATGTCGTCATTAACTTACGACCCTTTCGGGTATGTAAGATGATGTATAAGATGGTACTTCCCTGGCTCCTTCTTTGGCACAACTCCTAAAGGAGAAACACGAAGTTCAGGCATAGGGGGGTCATCGAAGTGTCCCGCCATCCTTCCCAATTGGACCTCCTTAATTTAACCCTTCCCACCTTTGGAAATTCCGCAACCGATTTTAGATTATGGAACTCCAGACTCCAGACTCAGATCCTGAAACAGAATGACGAAACCGTGCGTAAAGCCATCCTGCAGTAGCGCCGCATCTGCCTGGTTAACATAGCAGTTTAGCCACGGCAGCATCGCGCCGACCCTCACCGGTGTTGATCCCAGTGGAAGTAGATGGGGCCGTGGTACTGCCCCCACCCCCGGCTGCCGCCTTTCCTCGTTTGAAACAACGGGTGAGGCCGTGTGCCCTTCCGTAGCCGGAACACTCATGCTTAAATCTACAAGTTGAACCCCACTAACATTGTCCCTCGTTGAATGACCAACATAAACCTTTCTTGTGCAAGGTCGACGAGGCGGACTGAAAGGGTGATACCGATTTTTGCGCCATCATGAGATTGATCCATAAAGGCAGGTCCATTTGGTCCCACCGCATGCCTGGGTTAGCAGAGAGATGCTGATGAAACTGCTCATCGTAGCGCCACCAAGCTAAACCTCCATACGTCCTATATGCCTCCCATATGCCATCCAAATAACAAAAAAGTTCAGAGCACCTCTCCGGATATTTTTCACCTAGCACACTGGCTAAAATGCAGAATGCCCACAACCTATTACCAAAAGACTTTGGTATCTTGCAATACTTCCACCTTTTCACTTCCTCCTCCTTCTTTGCGTCCTTTTTATCCTCCTCCTTTAAATTGATGTATTCCTCCAATGGGAAAGGTGCATAGATTTCCAGGAACTCGCCTTTCCCGATTTTTTTCCTTTAATTCCAGGTTTTAAATGACAACCGGGCGGCCAGGCAAAAGATACGTGTACATTTTGCTGCGCAGCATTACGGGACGCTACCTGCCAGTTCGACGCGTTCATCACAGACGTCTGTACACACCAATGTCGATGCCCCAGCCATGACTTCTGAATCTCCCACTACTAACTGTGACAACCGCGGAGCCCCTGCACCTGAACCCCTGGAGCTTGGCTCCCAGACTTGCCCAAAACTACCTGACTGATCCTGCCCTGTACTCCAAGTCTGCAGAAAAGTCTTAAGACCCTCTAATAGGGTCACCAGCCGAACCCCTTGCCGGGAACGTCTGTGGAGCTGCAGCCATATCTCCACTGTACAAGGACCCAGGAGTTGACACCAACATTCTGGGACCCGTGTCCTGGACCCGTGCCCGGTCCGTGGAAGGATGCACCAACGATCTGTAAGGAGATGAAGACATGGGTAAGGCGTCTATCCGGCTCCTGACCTGCCCACCTTCCCACTGAGTACCCCTACTCAAGATATCCAAGTTTCATCTGACATCTTGGCCCTTGCAGCCATCACAGATCGCTAACTCGCCGGCTAGCCTCCTGTCAGGGGAGCTCCCGCTATCGGACCTGGAATCACTCCCCTTTCGAACAACAAATTAGCTGACTGGGACGGCCGTGCTCCCCCTAACCCCTCCCTTGAGGAACACCTGTCACTGCTGCACCGTCTGCTTGCAGACCTGTACTGCGAACTCCAGCCACTCCTAGCTCTGCTCTTACCCCCCCCCCCCCCGGATATCATGTTAGGGGATCTGGCGTTATGGTCCTGGGAGCGGCGCGATCCATCCTCCCTTGTACATTCAGCCCTAAGGGGCCCCTCTGTAGTGCGCCTTTGAGGGGACTCACTGCAGCTGTCCCTGACCCCTATTTCCTGCCTACCTGGACTCCTCCACGGTGTAGGGGCCTTTTGCGCCGACCTGCCATCTGTGCTGTTGTCCTGCTGTCCGCTGTAAGGCGTGGCGATTCCCGTGCCGTCGTCCCGCCGTCTGCCTCAGGACGCGGCGTATCCACCGTGCCCTCAGCCGCACCTGTCACAGGACCCTCTAGACAAGGCGTGGACACGCTCAGGCTTCGACCCCTCACACTCCTTGCCGCTGCCAGCACCGCTCCTAGCCCCAGGACCTGCTGAAGGGCTCCTCCTCCACTGTCTCCTGGGAACTGCATTGGGGTTCAATCGCTGGCGCGGCCTTGTCCATCTTGTGGGCCTGTGAAACGGCGCAGAAGAAGGCCCGGGCCCGGGATCCATAGAAGTAAGGCAGTCCTGAATCCAGGAAAGTCCCCTCTCACGAACAGCACACCGGATTCCATCCATCAGAGCCTCCATGCCAGGATCCATCTGAAAAATAAAGCAGATACACCACACAAACCTGCAGCACACAACAACAGGTAAGTATGGCTAATTAAAATGGTCTCTAATCTAAAATATCCGTTATTAATAACTGATTTTAAATGAAGCCCCGCCCCCACAACCATCTTACATATAAACCCCACCTCTACATATGCCCGCCTCATAGGTCTGTCAAGGCCTACTCCCCTTAGCTATGCTGTTCCATGGGCTACAATCTTCATTTTAACTAAAGGGACACTCCAAGCATCATAACCACAACAGCTTGTTGTAGTGTTTTTGGTGCCAGGAGTGCTATGCTGTCGTCATCCCCCTTGCCATTGTAAGTAGTCAAAACGGTTTTAAATGGTTTGACATCTTACCTGGGGTACATTGGGTAATCTCCCCATCTCCAAGACAAATGCCAGAGAGCCAGATGCTCCTAAGCAGGAAGTTCAGCTAATCAATCTCCGCCAAAGAGCTAAGCTTTGCACTGCAAGGCTTACCTCGGGAGAGCTAATTGAAGTTCCTTCTGTGGAACCTCTAGCTATCTGGTGTTTTGAGGTGGAAAGAAGTGCCTAGTGAACTTCAGGTAAGTTTCTTTAATAGAACAGACATGTTCCTTTAATAGAACATTGGGCATTGGTTTCCATTATAAGACTCCGTACATTAATTTCACTCTTTTTTTACATTTTTTCATATACCCTAAGCCAGTGATGGCTAACCTTGACAACAATAATTTGTTTCTGGACTACATTTCCCATGATGCTGGGATAGATTTTAGACTCTGAAAGCTAGTTGAGCATCATGGGAAATGTAGTCCAGAAACAATTTATGGTGTCAAGGTTAGCCATCACTGCCCTAAGCAATGGACACTATTTTGAACACAACTTTGTCTAACTAAAGTGTTGGTTGTGATTCAAAAGTCCAATGTCCAACTTGAGATATACAGGTTATCCACAACATTAATTTCACCTATTTGACCGTTTGGAGTTGTATTATGCAAGAATCTTTCTGGCACATAAGCATGGCCAAAATTCATTTGTTTGAATCCCTTCTGTTAGAATTTATTTTTTTATATGACTTATGTACAAATATCCACATAGATTTTCCTTGTAACTTCTGTGGATAAATCATTTGAAAAGCTTTTTTTCTAACTGGATGGAATAATTTCTGATTCTAAATAAAAAAAAAAATTAAATTGAGGTTCTTTATTACAAAATTAGGCTGCAAATGAAGAAGGCGGGCACCCGGTCGCAGGGGTCTGAAGGGCGGCTGGGCTCCCTGGAGTGACGGGCCCGTTCGCAGCTGCGACCCCTGCGGCCGTGGTATGTACGCCAGTGACTTTCACTACACTATAAAAAAATACACCTAACTGAACCTGGATACAGATCTATTGTATTTACAACTGCTATAGTTAAAAAAAGAGCATACAGCACAACTAAAAGGTAATCACGTAATGCCTGTTTCAACATGATAACTAAAGAAAAGAGTCACAAGCCACTAAAAATGCCTCCAAATGTGCTGTTCGTGAGAACACACCCCAAAGGTTACATGAAATAAAAATATTTAGACTTTCACAACTGCAGCTTCTGTAACCTGACACCATGAGGAAGAAACTGGTGCTTTTTCCTTTTCCCCAGACAGTAATCAATACTGGATCACAGTATTGGAGATATATGAATCACAGTGTCTCAGCACATTTTTCCGAGATACACAATGGTGATTCCACTCTTTCAAGCTATTGTGTAATTTTGAAAAAAAAAATAAAAAAAATGGAGGGGGGAAGACTCCATAAGAGAGCTTGCAGAAGTGGAGAACAAGTGGATTTTTTTAAATGAATACTCTGGCACCTTATGGTTTAAATCTAGATTTTGAGTTTATTCCTTTTTTTATAATTTTCGAACATATTATTGTTTATATATATATATATATAATTTTTTAAAAGTGTTTACATGAATTTTATATTAGGTGTCTCCACTTTTGCCATACAATTTCCGGATCCCCCTAAAAGTTATTATATATAATTGGGCTTTTTGGGAATAACAATTTTTGAAAAAGTTTTGATATATATGATACGATAGCTAATCTATATCTCTTTTATGATTTCAGCACTTTTTTCCCACTAAATAAGATGATTAAGTATGGATTAGGATCCCTCCTTGTTTCTCGTCGTAATTTATTATAAATACTTATACTTGTTTTTTATTATAGAGTTTTATAATTATTTTTTGCACAAATAATTTATGTCTCTATGCTGTTGCCCATAAACATCATGGACTTTTAATGAACTGAGGGCAGACTGGCAATACTAGCACCTCGTCATATGACGGCGATGGAGATCACATCAACACGTTAGTTTGTAACCGGAAGCAGATACTGGAGGAAAAGCCAAAGGAGAAGATTATCAGCTAATTAAAGAACTGTATAAACCACACATCCAGAGTAAGAACTTTAAGCACTTGGAAGAAGACCTTAATCTGGTTGAAACGCGTCTGCTATGTATTTTTAAGTTTTGCTATTGCCAGCGGTGAGCTTGTTTTAGTTTGTGTATTATTTCAGATACACTGCATGTACTTGACTTATTGGCATGTCTCCTGATATATTTACTATTTATTTTATTCGAGTTTATAATAAATATACTTTTTATCTACCTAATATTGTGGCACCATTCCTGTACTTCATTTATCCTTGGGTAGGCACCCTTCGGCTGAATATACAGAGCATGAATATACAGAGCTTGAATATAAATAGCCTGATATGGCTCTGCATCATGTGAGTGTGGTTCTTTCTGTACACACCACTGCATATATTTTACAGTTTTACACTATGTTGGCTTTTTATTTTCTTTTATAGGTTTATGATTGGTCGCAAGGCCCCTGCCTTTTATTATGTAATGTATCTTATGCTTTTATGTGTTACACTTTTGGAGTCTTGCACAGGTATTTTTCTTTTATTTTTAGCATTTTGTTGGTATCATTGGTCTTTTCTACTGTGAATTTGTATGGTCTTAAGAACCCGTAGAAGGCCAGATAAGTAGCAATTGTTATGGTGTTGTTTGTTTCGATATCGAACGGTAGCGTATCCAAAGTGTTGGATAATGCTCAGAATTTGTTAGCGTCTATGGGTTGTCATTTCGTGGGTTTGTGACCTTCTAATCGTAGGATACCTTTTAGGATGTTTTATTATCGGGTTTGAAGACATGAAGGTACTGTGACTAGGGTATGTGTTTATGACAAGGTAGTGTATACCTGTAAGATATAGTTTTATCATATTGTCTGCTAGTCTTAAAATCAAGTGTCAAAAGGATGTAAACGCCACCATGGTATCTAGTGACAACGGGTTTGTGATCTTGTATTCTGTAATGAACCTGTTGAAGATGGTTAATGCTCGATTTTATGATCGTCTTGTGTTGGCTGAGAGTGCAGATTGTGCCATCATTCTCCCGTGCGCCATGAGTATAGCTAGTCCAGGATGAGTTCCTGGAATAGCAGTGGTCTGATCGGGGTTTTCTCGGCTGTGGGATGTAGTTGGTAGAAAACCTGTAGGTTAGAACAAGAGAGGGCATCAGCTGATGTGTTGTGGTAGCCTGGTACATGTTCACAAGTGAAGTGAAAATGTTATGTGGCTGCCAACCACACAAGTCTTCTGACTAGGCTCGTGATGGTAAGGGATGAGGACCTGCCCTTGTTGATTATGTTGCATGCTGCTGTATTGTCTGTATAGTATTTTACTGCTTGTCCTTTCCAAAAGTGTCCCCACACTTGGACTGCTGCCACTATTGGGTAAATATTGAAAAGAGTGGAAGTGTTGTTAAATGATGGTGAAGTTACTGTCTCTATTGGCCATGCGTCTCTGAACCATTTATTTCCGAATATGGCTGTGTAACCTGAGTGGCCTGCTGCGTCTGTCCATAATACTGGGGAGTTCCCTGTAAAAGGTGGTATGAACAGATTAATGCCGTTCCAGTGAGTAAAAAATTGACTCCACATGGACAAATCTGCCCTTTCCTGTCCGTCCAGTGTGACTACGCTTTGGTGGTTTGGTAGTTTTGGTAACAGACTGAGTAGTCTGGATATGAACACGCGTCCTTGTGAAATTATTCTCATGGCAAAGTTCAGAGAACCTAGGAGGGATTGAAGGTCTTTCCAAGTCGTAGTACCTCTGCTGAGGAACAACTCTACCTCTGTCCTTATTCTCTGAACGTTGTCTATGGGGAGACTTGTCTGCATGGTGACTGAGTCTAGGCATATGCAGAGGAAAGACAAACTAGTGAGGGTTCTACAGTTTTGTCCGTGGCTACTGGTACTCCTAATGTTGCAAAGAGTGCTACTGTTTTTGTTATGCTAAGTGGTGTTGATTCTGGGTTTTCTATGGTCAGAAAGTAATCTAGGTAGTGAATTATAACTGGACAGCTATTGACATTCCATAAGAGCCAACAAAGTGTTTCTGCAAATATGTCAAATAACTTTAGGCTGCCCCAAAAGTTAGACGGTTGGCGAAATAGTAAAGGCCTTTCCATTTTATTCCGTGCAGATGCCACAGTGATGCCTTTTCCACTTCTGTGTTTAAGAGTGTGTCTACTGTTGTAGGGTCTATTGTTGCTGACTGTAAGTTGTTACATTCAATAGTGCCTACCAATAGTGCAATCAACCCTGGACGGAACCCTTCCGTGAAACCCATGATTAGGAACTGAACAAGGTCTTGTGATGGGTGAGCGTTGAGGCAGAACGCAAGTGTGTCGACCTGTACCTCCATTAGTCATTTTTTGAGAAAGAGACAGTATGGGCACAGTCTTGGCGTGGCCTCAAAAACAGATGGAGACATGCAACAACCTGCAGGCACTGAAACTGCAACCCCCTGCGTTGAAGTTGTTGCAAATCTGAGCCTTCACTAAAAAGACTATTGGTCTCCCCAGTTTGTCTTTCAATTATTTTTGTTCATATGTGCTTGTGCTAGGGGTGGTGTAGCTAGTGGTGGGTAAACTAGGCTAGTTAGCGCACAAATTGGTAACATGAGATTTTGAAGAGCAAATTGCACAAGCCGGGGGCACCTGCCAAGCGAAGTGGCAACAGAACAACCTAGTGTATATTTGGCTCCAGTCTATCCTGATATTGAACTGTGCAAATGTTGCCCCAACCTTGGCTGAGAAAGACTTGTGGTAATCGAAAATGTGATGCCACCGTACTTGTTCCCCAGGTCTACCAATGTGTGCATGTACAGGTCTAGTTCCTCTCTGTGCTGGGGGAAATTAAAGCAAATTATGTCTCTGTACAATCCCAATGCTATTATGATGTCTGGTATAGATAGTTTTTTGTTTAGTCTGGGATCTTTGGCCTTGAGCACCACTGACAGGTCACCGTAATTGTATGTTTTATTTTAGATTATGTCTTGGGATACCATCAATAGGGACATTAGGTTTACGTCCTTTCCCTCCTATATGTCTTTCTTAATGTTAACTTCATAGCCGAAATGTTGGGGTTTTCATTTCTCCTGCTCTTGGTCAGTATACCTTTTTAATGGGTGTTTGCATTTAGCACTTTACTATTGCTATGGTTTGGTACTATAAATTGGTTATGCACTATGCTATGAACTTTTTTTCTGTTAAGACATTTTGATGTACTCTTTGTCACGGGTGGCGGTACAGAAACCGGGACCCCTGAGTGCCTACTGAGAAGTTGGGAGTCTCAGCGTGGCGGTGGATTATCAGGGCCTGGTGCAGGGTAACCACATGCCCCCTGGTGTTGAGCACCAGCGTTTGTGCAGCCACATACCAGAACCCTAATGCAGCTATAGTGGATCCTAAGAGCTAGGAAGTAAGCAGACCTCCCAGGAGCTGAATAGGGAGGCTCTGCAGCAGGCATGTATCCAGTTCAAAAACAAGCAAAGACTAGGAGAGGCACCAAACATGAAAACAAGACAGAACTAGTAGAACCCAGAACCAGAGAAGGATAGAAAGCTAAACCCAGAATATATACACAATACATAAGGGAACATTAACTAAACAGGGGAAGGACAGGACAGGACTGTACATGGACTGGGATTACAAAATAAAACAAGACAAGATATAATAGGGAAAACAAGAGGAGACATAACAAAGCACTATATATGAAAAGTATGGGGATTTAGTTACATTATATGATCATACATTGCATAAGTCTGCCACAACGCCAATGTACCCCATATTCGGCAGGTCCTACACTGCCTAATGTTTGCTAAAAGAACCATACTAAACCACAATAGCACTTACCTGCAAGAAAGGGAAGAGACCTGAAACACTGCTGCAGGTCCAGGCTGAAACAAAAGGAATGATGGAAAACAAACGGGTGTGGCCATGGGCGTAGGAACCCCCAAAAATCTGGGGGGGGATAGCATTTTTTCTCGCCGGGTATATTCTTATTCCGTAAACTAGGAGTTGTTTATCCCATTGTACAGCGCTACGGAATTTGAAGTCGCTATATAAATGATTAAATAATAACATTAAAAGGTCACTACAGGGAAGGGGTTTTACTAACCCGGATACAGCGCCGGGATCCTCCTGATTAGAACCACCCCTACCCTTCCCATGAATATTAGAACCACCCATACCTCTTCCATGCACAAAAGAACCCCACCTACCCCTTCCACGCATATTAACCCCCTACCCCTTCCATGCATATAAGTACCCCCCTAACCCCTTCCATGCATATTAGTACCTCCTAACCCCTTCCATGCATATTAGAACCCACCCTACCCCTTCCATTCATATTAGTACTCCCCTAACCCGTTCCAATAATTTTTCTACTCCCTCCTCCTCCCATCCATATTAGTAGCCCCCCTAAACCCTTCCAATTATTTTTCTACCTACCCCTCTCCCCCTATCCTTATTAGTAGCCCCCCTAACCCTTTCCAATTATTTTTATGCCATGTTAACTAATGCCAGTGATGGAGTGCCGCCGTGTTTACATTAAAAGGCCTGCAGGGACAGGCTATAGACACCAGAACCACTACATTAAGCTGCAGTGGTTCTGGGGACTATAGTGTTTATTTAATGTGAGGTAAATTAGAGATTAGTGCCATGAATAATATGCTAGATTGCCTACTTACAACCAGATGAGGATGATGATGGGCTCTAGCTGCAGTCTGGCTCCACTGGTCTGGTGAAGAACAGGCTCTCTGGAGGCTGTTTGTAACTGTGGTCACAAAAATCAATGTTCTGGGAGAACGGGAAGCAGCTCCATTTTTGGGGGGCCCTTTACACAGCTCAAGGTCTGGGTCCCAGGGTCCACCTTCATGTTCCACCAATGAGTTTGTTCACAGGGGGTGGAGTGTGTAGGGGATGTCCTGATATGTGTGTAAGGAATGCATTGTGTGAATCTGTGTTTGTATGTGTAAGGGCTGCAAGGTGTGTTTCTGTGTATGTACGGGATGCAGTGTGTGCGTCTGTAAGGGGTGCATTGAGTGTGTGTACAGGGTGCATTGAGTGTGTCTAAGGAATGCATTGTGTGTTTCTGTGTGTGTAAGGGTTGCATGAATGTGTGATTGTGTGTGTGTGTGTGTGCACGGGGTGCATTGAGTGTGTGTAAGGAATGCATTGTGTGTTTCTGTGTGTATTCCCTCCCCACTCTCTTTCTCCCCCTCCCTCCCTCCCTCCCTCTTTCTCCCCTCCCTCCCTCGTCACTTTATTTCTCCCCCTCCCTCCCTTGTCACTCTTTCTCCCCCTCCTTGTCATTCTTTCTCCCCCTCCCTTGTCATTCTTTCTCCCCCTCCCTTGTCATTCTTTCTCCCCCTCCCTTGTCATTCTTTCTCCCCCTCCCCAGCATGAGGGGGGCCGGCAGAGCTGGGGGGGATTTCCCCATAACCTGTCCTCCCCCGCATGATTTGCTGGGGGGATGCGTCCCCCCCATTCCCCCCCCGGTTCCTACGCCCATGGGTGTGGCAAATAAAACAAACATTTAAATGAATCCAAGAGACTGGGAAATCCAAGGACGGACTATAGGAATGAACCCAGAATTCACAGCATAAAGAAAGCCAGACATAGAATAGAAAACCAAAAAACCAAGAAAAACTAAACAAGAATTGTAACAAGAGTACTGGATACCAGAAGCCAAGGCCAGACATCTCCACAGAACAGAGCAGGATGTGACACTATTTATGCATGAATAAACACTTTTCTTATGTGCAAACATTGGTGTGCCTTGGCATCATTATTTTTTCTATTAATGTTGGGAGGGCCCATGTGTGCGGGTGTGATGATATGTGTAGCAGAACCCTGTGTGGTTGGTGTTGCGGTGACATTACCCTGTGCGATGATTTGTTCAGTGGTCAGTGTGGGAAGGAGATCTGTGGGAGTTACAGTAGCTGGTGTTGATGATTCCAACTTCTCCATCCTTTGATTTAAATTATTTATGGATGACAGAATCAAAAAACTGTGACCTGTATCCCAGTTAGGGTGTCGTTTATATTGACTTGTGTACTGGTCCCTGGTTGTGGATTATCAGAATTGGATATCATGAGTCTACATAATTCCGCCTTTCTGGCGGTGGCTGGGTATGGTATACCCCTACGCCTTAGTACTGAGGCGATCTTTGGGATGGAGCATGACCTTAAGGAACAGGGACTTGAAGGGTCTTGGTTTTCATCCGCAGTAGGGGCCGTGGTTGGTGTGGGTGGTCCAGCTGGTGTGCTGGGTAGTGAGAAGTCATCTCCTTGGTCTGACAAGTGAGCCATACTATAATAACATTAAAATGAGACTTATGATTATACTGTTATTGGTGGGTTATGTTAACTGGTGTCTGTTTTAACTTATCTATGCTTGGGATGGTGAGGCCCTGCTAATTGCCAAGTGGCTGGTAGAGGCGCTGTCTATGATTTGGCTCTGTGCTGTGAAGCTTAAGAAAACAGAGGGTAGGGACAGTGACGCCCTAACTACTACTCTTAGTAGAGTGTTGCAAGACTCTAGCTATGATTTGGTCCGATGGGCAAAAATACCTCTGTGTGAGGATGGGTGTTGGTCTCGCAGCAATTTCAAATTATGCTCCTGAGTTTTGGGCTGTTCTGATACCCTAGCTGCAAATTAACAATACGTGGACAGAAGTTAGAAAAGGAAATAGCATACCTGTAATCTTTTAAGGGATCTTATATCTTGACGGGGTGTCTGATTGGGCAGTATTTGTGGTTGGTACTATACCCTGACTGTGTAACTGATTGGAATTTGTTACAAAAAGTGGTACATACCTGGATATATAGATTCTCCTCTCAAGGGTTTGTGATTATGGTGGTATTACTTCTGAACCTAGCAGATTAAGTGATCAAAGTGAATTTTTATATTTAAATTTACACAATATCGGCGTGCTTCTGTTAAACTATTTACTATGTGTGCCTATGAATTCTGTGAGCTGTTACATATGATGTTAAATGTATTAGTCGTTCTTGTACATTTGTGGTCAGAAACCGGTATAACATTGAATGTAACTTACAAAATTAACTGGTATGTTTAGTTTTAACCGAATTAAAGGTAGTTGTACAAAGTTTTCTATGAGAATTATTGTGTGTGGCGAACTGGACCTCGTCACGGGTTCTTGGAGTGGCATACTTGCCAGCCTCTTACCTTGTGACTATGGCCCCTGTGATAAAACTTGGTTTAAATCACTGGTTGTGCCTTTTTGGACTTATGAAGCAGCAGTTCGAATTCCCGAAGCAATTCGAAGTGGCACTTCGAATTACCGAACAACCGCATGAACCAGAGACTACCCTGGAGCTTTTTAACACCTATTAACAACTTGGAACATTTCTCACCGCAGTGTTCTAACTGTTTGTCTGGCTAGCCGCAATTCCTATGAACAACCATGAGGTGGCGGCCATCTTGTTTGCATGAATGCAGGCAGCGGTGTTTGGGCATGAATCTCATGGAACTGAAATCGTATACAGAAACTCCCGAACACTGCTGGACTTCCATCATTGCCTGCGTTCGTTTCTATTCAGCTTAGAAGGGCACTGTTCGGTGAGATCATTCGTCTGGATGAAGGGCACAAGCTCCAGGGTAAGACTATTGACTCTGTTTGGTAGTTTGTTCATTTTCAAACTACTGAACTAGACCGACGGCAAGCCCTAATTCTCTGGAACTGTTTTGGGCATTGGACCATACATGCGGTCGGTCAAATATATGACTTCCATAAAATTTCTGAACCCCTAAGCTGATCTGGGTGATTTTTGGATATGTTGGTCACCCAGATCAGGGCTATCAGGAGATGTAACATTTGTAGGGATTTTATGTGTTTTAAGGTGTTTTGAGGGTTTTGTAAAAATAGGTGTTTTTTGTGTTTGGAGATAATTGAGTTTAGTATAGTGCTTGATTCAATTATATCCTAAGCAAAGGGGAAGGCTTATTGAATTATGTGTGGGAGTGCCTTAGATTGTAACTCTATTGTGATTGGTGTATACATTTATGTCCCTGTCCAAGGTCCATGTGGGTGTCACCCTTGTTTGGGGTCTTGCATAAAAGACCAGTGTGGCTACCATTAAACGATTCCTGCTTAACCCTCAACACGTAGACTTGTCTCGTTCTTGTAGGGGACCTGCTTCACAGCTATATCACTAGCTCTTGTAAGAGCTTCACAGCTATACTCTCTGGAGGACAGGCCTTCCCACTGAGTCTCTGGATCCAGAGGTTTGGTCCAAGACGGGAAGGGACGGACAAGCCCCTAACCAAGCTGCGGTGGTTCGTGGGGTCTACGGTGCTTATGGTATCCGGTGTGGTGCTTATGGTCCTTAGCGTCAACTAGGAAGCATCGATTGATGAAGGTACCCAGTAAGGGTGCCAGGTGGTTCATCACACTGTGTGTTAGGAATTGGTGTAAGTATAGTTTTTTTACCGCATTCGTACTGGTTTCGTACGCTTTCATATGAGTGGGGTTACATATGTATTTGTTGTTCATGCATGCGTGATCCCCATTCGGTAGTTTGACATGTGTTCCCTTGTACTCACTGTTGCCGGGTGCTGTCAGCTGACCCAGAAGTTCGGGAAGGTGCCCCGGGAGATTAGTGGTGCTGGGAGCGGCCGCGTTCAAGCGGTTGAGACTGATGACGGTAGTCTGAGGTACGAGGGCCTGGTGACTTTTCTGGATAGTTTCTTGGCTGCTGGAGAACCACGCTAAGGAGCACTTTTGAAGAAACCGGAACCAGAAGTGACCAATCGACATTGACCCGGTATGGAGGTAAGTTAATGTTTATATAGGCCGGATCACCCCCTCCCACAACTCCAGGCTTCACCTTCACACACATATATATATATATATATATATATATAATAACTTTTTGTATCTGATAATGTTCACAAAATATACTTTACAAAATATGTAAATATGTGATGTAACTGCACTACAATACATTGAAATAAATGCATTTATACACACATTGATATACAATTTGTTATATTTATAATCAAATGATGCAGTTTTTTCAGTATGACATAATGTGGAAAAATAGAAAGAAATTGGCAAACTGGAGGAAAAAAATACTGATAACCAAATGAGAAAAATTCCAAATTAATTGATCCATTCTATAATGAAATTTGCTGTTTCCATATAATGTCTCCACATTTGCAAGTTTACTGAATAAATCTGTGCAGTCCAAAAATGACTTCAGAATGAGGTCTCGATTTAATAGGCTTCCTATATGATTCAAAACTGTTGGAAAAAACTGTACAAATACTCTATCTAGGAAAAATTCCCATATACCTAATACTGAATGCTATAGATAAATAATTTAGAAAGTTTTGCTGACAGTATTGAATCATTTGGAAAGCTTATGATATCAAGGCCAGTGAAGGATACTTAGTTTTCCTTTTCTCAAACAATGCTAAATACCCATTTACTTTGTTACTCACCCATCACCAACAACCACACATTTAATATCCTGCATAGCTGGGATAACCAGATGAACGATCTATGCTTGAAGACTGCAGATACCGCATTGTGCTAAAGTGAAACAAACTTCCTGAGAGGGCTGTACTAAAAGGAATCACTTGAGGGAGTGACATAATACAATTGCAATAGACATCAGCCTGAACACGTTAATGACTAAGGAAGGTAGCATTGCATCATAATAATCTAAGGCAGGGTTCTCAAAGAAGACTAACAGGGTTAGCCAAAATAGCTGAACAATAAGTATAGTTGACTACAAGAATATTTCTAGCTATTTTGACCTTAAATTTGAGATTCACTCTGAATCCATTTTGAATTCCTAATAATTCCTAATAATTCTCACCTCAGTGAGAAACCCTGTAAGCGTTACTTTGTTACTCACTGAATAGAAATTGTCAGTGTGAATCTTACTTTTCAATAAGCAGAGTATACAAGAGAATCCAAACTTGTTTAGCAATAGTGATGTCGCGAACACAAAATTTTCGGTTCGCGAACGGCGGACGCGAACTTCCGCAAACGTTCGCGAACTGGCGAACCGCCATTGACTTCAATGGGCAGGCGAATTTAAAACCCACAGGGACTCTTTCTGGCCACAATAGTGATGGAAAAGTTGTTTCAAGGGGACTAACACCTGGACTAGTCTGTGGCATGCCGGAGGGGGATCCATGCCAAAACTCCCATGGGAAATTACACAGTTGATGCAGAGTCTGGTTTTAATCCATAAAGGGCATAAATCACCTAACATTCCTAAATCACAATGGATATGGATTGACACCTGACATATGACATATTGACACCTTGACATATGGATTGACACCTGTCCTCAGAGCCCCTGATACACACTGACACAGAGCAGAATAGGGACTGTTCCCCCTACATAGGGTCACTTGGCAGATATGGATTGACACCTATCCTAAGGATCCCTGATACACACTGATACAGAGCAGAATATGGACTGTTCCCCCTACATAGGGTCACTTGGCAGATATGGATTGACACCTGTCCTGAGAGACCCTGATACACACTGACACAGATCAGAATAGGGACTGTTCCCCCTACATAGGGTCACTTGGCAGATATGGATTGACACCTATCCTAATGATCCCTGATACACACTGACACAGAGCAGAATAGGGACTGTTCCCCTTCATAGGGTCACTTGGCAGATATGGATTGACACCTATCCTAATGATTCCTGATACATACTGACACAGAGCAGAATAGGGACTGTTCCCCCTTCATAGGGTCACTTGGCAGATATGGATTGACAGCTATCCTAATGATTCCTGATACACACTGACACAGAGCAGAATAGGGACTGTTCCCCCTACATAGGGTACCTTGGCAGATATGGATTGACACCTGTCCTCAGGGACCCTGATACACACTGACACAGAGCAGAATAGGGACTGTTCCCCCTACATAGGGTCACTTGGCAGATATGGATTGACACCTGTCCTCAGAGACCATGATACACACTGACACAGAGCAGAATAGAGACTGTTCCCCCTACATAGGGTCACTTGGCAGATATGGATTGACACCTGTCCTCGGAGACCATGATACACACTGACACGAAGCAGAATAGAGACTGTTCCCCCTACATAGGGTCACTTGGCAGATATGGATTGACACCTGTCCTCAGAGACCCTGATACACACTGACACAGAGCAGAATAGGGACTGTTCCCCCTACATAGGGTCACTTGGCAGATATGGATTGACACCTATCCTAAGGATCCCTGATACACACTGACACAGAGCAGAATATGGACTGTTCCCCATACATAGGGTCACTTGGCAGATATGGATTGACACCTGTCCTGAGAGACCCTGATACACACTGACACAGATCAGAATAGGGACTGCTCCCCCTACATAGGGTCACTTGGCAGATATGGATTGACACCTATCCTAATGATCCCTGATACACACTGACACAGAGCAGAATAGGGACTGTTCCCCCTTCATAGGGTCACTTGGCAGATATGGATTGACACCTATCCTAATGATTCCTGATACATACTGACACAGAGCAGAATAGGGACTGTTCCCCCTTCATAGGGTCACTTGGCAGATATGGATTGACACCTATCCTAATGATTCCTGATACACACTGACACAGAGCAGAATAGGGACTGTTCCCCCTACATAGGGTACCTTGGCAGATATGGATTGACACCTGTCCTCGGAGACCATGATACACACTGACACAGAGCAGAATAGAGACTGTTCCCCCTACATAGGGTCACTTGGCAGATATGGATTGACACCTGTCCTCAGAGACCCTGATACACACTGACACAGAGCAGAATAGGGAATGTTCCCCCTACACAGGGTCACTTGGCAGATATGGATTGACACCTGTCCTCAGGGACCCTGATACACACTGACACAGAGCAGAATAGGGACTGTCCCCCCTACATAGGGTCACTTGGCAGATATGGATTGACACCTGTCCTCAGAGACCATGATACACACTGACACAGAGCAGAATAGAGACTGTTCCCCCTACATAGGGTCACTTGGCAGATATGGATTGACACCTGTCCTCAGAGACCATGATACACACTGACACAGAGCAGAATAGAGACTGTTCCCCCTACATAGGGTCACTTGGCAGATATGGATTGACACATGTCCTCGGAGCCCCTGATACACACTGACACAGAGCAGAAGAGGGACTGTTCCCCCTACATAGGGTCACTTGGCAGATATGGATTGACACCTGTCCTCAGAGACCCTGATACACACTGACACAGAACAGAATAGGGAATATTCACTAAATGCCAAAGTGGACTGGCAGAAGTTGGCAGAGTACACGCTGAAGGCCTGACACCCAGACGCTTGCAGACAACTAACTGCTATTCAATCTATTACGGTGAAAAAAATTTTTTTTTTTTTTAAGCTTAAGCTATTGTGACACCAGATATGAGTGGTGGCACTGGGCAAGTGGGCACAGTATCCACTGTGAGCCTGACACAGAAGCTGGCAGGCAGGCAACTGCAATTACATTACACAGAAACAAAAAAAAACAAACAAAAAAAAAAGCAGACTGATGTTCTAGCCCTAAAAAGGGCTTTTTGGGGTGCTGTCCTTACAGCAGAGATCAGATGAGTCCTTCAGGACTGTAGTGGACACTGAATACCCTAGCCTAGCTATCAATTTCCCTATCAAATGAGCAGCAGCTACACTTTCCCTCCTCTATCTAAGAATGCAGCTTCAGAATGAATCTAAAATTGATGCTGGGAGGGAGGTGGGAGGGTCTGGAAGGGAGGGTCTGCTGCTCATTTGCTGGAATGTGTCTGCTGACCGTGAGGCACAGGGTCAAAGTTTACTCAATGATGACGAATAGGGGGCGGATCGAACCACGCATGTGTTCGCCCGCCGTGACGAACGCGAACACGCTATGTTCGCCAGGAACTATTCGCCTGCGAACCGTTCGGGACATCACTATTTAGCAACAGCCAGTGATTAACTACTTTAATAGTGAATATTTTTACTTGAAACATGAGAGACATATCTACACAATAAAATGAGATGTAACAGCACACTTTTACAGATACCTTCATAAATGAATACTAGTTAAATGTTCATAGTTTTATTTTTCCATTTGTTTGTCCATTCTTCACACACATATTGGGAAGTTAAGAAGTATTAGAGTAGGATTATGTATATAATTAAGATAAATAATAATATAATTTGTGCAAGTAAATAAAAAAATGGTTCCTCCAAACCACTTTGGTACCAAAAAAATTAAGAAAATAAATTTGGGCAGATAAATGAGGAGGATGCTAGCCTGTTAGCATGTCTCTGGAATGAAATCCAACACAATGTTCCAGAGTGGACTTGTGGACATGTCCCTGAGATAAAGAGTTCAACTGTCCATATCCAACTGACTTCTGTCAACTAGTGGCACTAACCTCAACATTGTTCTTCTCTGCCTAAAGGTGGTAGTGGTGGTGGAGTTACTGCTGCTGCACACAGCCACCTTCCCACACACAGCACTCCACACACACACAGGCCCCTTCACACAAACCACTCCACACACACACACACACACACACACACAAACACACAGAGCCCCCTTCACACACACCACTCCACACACACAGGACCCTTCACACATAAACACACACACACCTTTCTCACAAACATACAGCACTCCTCCACACACCCTTCACACACTGCATCCGAACATACACACTACATCCCCTATCTACACTCTATATCCCTTGTACACTATGCCCCCATTACACACACTATGCGGCATAGTCTATGCCCCCTATACACACACTATGACCCCTACACACACTACATCACCTATATACACACTCCCTACAGCCCATAGCCAGACATATAATACCACAAACAAAACATAACTGAAACTAATACACCACACCACAATCACCTCACTCTACACACACAATTCCTCAAGCACCCTTCAAACACATATAGTCTTTCCTGGCCTTTTTGTCCTCTGGAACCCTACTTAAGGAGTCACCAGAGACAAGTCTCGAGCAAACTCAGTGAAAGCGTGTCATTAAATTCGCTTTCACTGTGAGGGACCTTTTTCTCATGCTCTTTAGCAGGGCTCTGTGTATGTGGGCCCTGGAATAGCATTGAACCAACATGCTCACTTTGAGGGGGGCATGCTTGTCGTTGATGATGACCGAACACTCCCTCTCTGTTCCCGCCCCCTTGCCACTGGGCTGCTGTGATTAAAAAATGCACGTGCCAAGTTTTTTTCCCCAAACCGGCCCTGAATACATCACATTTATCTTTAACACAAGTGTGCAGTCCTGTGGAACAGAAAAAATATATTTGTTTTGTAAAAAAAAAAAATTAGTCACTTCTATTTAACATATTTATAAATGCTAATGAAATAGACATTGCAAGTCATGTTTTAGTGTTTACAAATGACACAAAACTCTATACTATAATACAATGTGAGCAGGATATTCCTTCGCTGCAAAGGGATTTAGACAGATTTGGGGAATGACAGAAATGCAGGGCCGCCATCAGGGGGTGACAACCGTAACGGTTGTCACGGGCCCGGCGGCCCTGGGGGGCCCAGACGCCCAGGCCCACACACTTAGGGCCACCCGATGAGCCCCCTCCTTCAGGGGCCCAGGCAGTGCTGTGGCCGTGGTATATCGCGACCGGGCCCCTTTAAAAAAAAAAAAAAAAAAAGCAGCCGCAAGTGCTACTGGGAGGAAGTGGTCACTTCCTCCCAGCACACTCCGCGCGGGAGCAGCGCGCGCGCGCAAATGAAGAGGGAGCCGCGCTGACTCCCATCATCCCCAGCCACCCTCCTGCAAAGGTAAGAGACAGGAGGGTGGCTAGAAAATGAGCACTGTGTGTGTATGTCTGTCTGTATATGTCTGTATGTATGTCTGTGTATGTATGTATGTGTCTGTCTGTCTGTATGTCTATGTATGTATGTATGTCTGTGTATGTCTATGTATGTCTGTATGTATGTCTATGTATGTATGACTATGTATGTATGTCTATGTATGTATGTCTGTCTGTGTATGTCTATGTATGTCTGTATGTATGTCTATGTATGTATGTCTGTATGTAAGTATGTCTGTCTGTATGTCTGTATACATGTATGTGTATGTATGTATGTGTCTGTCTGTGTATGTCTATGTATGTATGTCTGTATGTCTGTGTATGTATGTATGTCTGTATGTATGTCTGTCTGTGTATGTCTATGTATGTATGTCTGTGTATGTATGTATGCATGTATGTGTATGTATGTATGTATGTATGTCTGTCTGTGTATGTATACAGGGAGTGCAGAATTATTAGGCAAGTTGTATTTTTGAGGATTACATTTATTATTGAACAACAACCATGTTCTCAATGAACCCAAAAATCTCATTAATATCAAAGCTGAATATTTTTGGAAGTAGTTTTTAGTTTGTTTTTAGTTTTAGCTATTTTAGGGGGATATCTGTGTGTGCAGGTGACTATGACTGTGCATAATTATTAGGTAACTTAACAAAAAACAAATATATACCCATTTCAATTATTTATTTTTACCAGTGAAACCAATATAACATCTCAACATTCACAAATATACATTTCTGACATTCAAAAACAAAACAAAAACAAATGAGTGACCAATATAGCCACCTTTCTTTGCAAGGACACTCAAAAGCCTGCCATCCATGGATTCTGTCAGTGTTTTGATCTGTTCACCATAAACATTGCGTGCAGAAGCAACCACAGCCTCCCAGACACTGTTCAGAGAGGTGTACTGTTTTCCCTCCTTGTAAATCTCACATTTGATGATGGACCACAGGTTCTCAATGGGGTTCAGATCAGGTGAACAAGGAGGCCATGTCATTAGATTTTCTTCTTTTATAACCTTTCTTGCCAGCCACGCTGTGGGGTACTTGGACGCGTGTGATGGAGCATTGTCCTGCATGAAAATCATGTTTTTCTTGAAGGATGCAGACTTCTTCCTGTACCACTGCTTGAAGAAGGTGTCTTCCAGAAACTGGCAGTAGGACTGGGAGTTGAGCTTGACTCCATCCTCAACCCGAAAAGGCCCCACAAGCTCATCTTTGATGATACCAGCCCAAACCAGTACTCCACCTCCACCTTGCTGGCGTCTGAGTCGGACTGGAGCTCTCTGCCCTTTACCAATCCAGCCACGGGCCCATCCATCTGGCCCATCAAGACTCACTCTCATTTCATCAGTCCATAAAACCTTAGAAAAATCAGTCTTGAGATATTTCTTGGCCCAGTCTTGACGTTTCAGCTTGTGTGTCTTGTTCAGTGGTGGTCGTCTTTCAGCCTTTCTTACCTTGGCCATGTCTCTGAGTATTGCACACCTTGTGCTTTTGGGCACTCCAGTGATGTTGCAGCTCTGAAATATGGCCAAACTGGTGGCAAGTGGCATCTTGGCAGCTGCACGCTTGACTTTTCTCAGTTCATGGGCAGTTATTTTGCGCCTTGGTTTTTCCACACGCTTCTTGCGACCCTGTTGACTATTTTGAATGAAACGCTTGATTGTTCGATGATCACGCTTCAGAAGCTTTGCAATTTTAAGAGTGCTGCATCCCTCTGCAAGATATCTCACTATTTTTGATTTTTCTGAGCCTGTCAAGTCCTTCTTTTGACCCATTTTGCCAAAGGAAAGGAAGTTGCCTAATAATTATGCACACCTGATATAGGGTGTTGATGTCATTAGACCACACCCCTTCTCATTACAGAGATGCACATCACCTAATATGCTTAATTGGTAGTAGGCTTTCAAGACTATACAGCTTGGTGTAAGACAACATGCATAAAGAGGATGATGTGGTCAAAATACTCATTTGCCTAATAATTCTGCACTCCCTGTATGTATGTATGTCTGTGTATGTATGTCTATGTATTTATGTCTGTATGTATGTATGTAAAATATCTATCTATGTATGTGTCTGTCTGTAAGTCTGTGTATGTATGTCTGTATGTATGTCTGTGTATGTATGTATGTCTGCCTGTATGTCTGTATACCTGTATGTGTATGTATGTATGTCTATGTATGTGTCTGTCTGTTTCTGTATGTATGTATGTATGTCTGTCTGTATGTATGTATGTATGTCTGTATGCATGTATGTATGTATGTCTGTCTGTATGTATGTATGTATGTCTATGCATGTATGTCTATGTATGTATGTCTATGTATGTATGTATGTGTCTGTCTGTATGTCTATGTATGTATGTCTATGTATTATGTCTGTCTGTGTATGTCTATGTATGTATGTCTGTATGTATGGATGCATGTATGTGTATGTATGTATGTATATCTGTCTGTGTATGTATATGAATGTATGTCTGTGTATGTATGTATATGTATTTATGTCCGTCTGTATGCATGTATGTATGTCTATGTATGTGTCTGTCTGTAAGTCTGTGTATGTATGTCCGTATGTATGTATGTCTGTCTGTATGTCTGTATACATGTATGTGTATGTATGTATGTATGTGTCTGTATGTCTGTATGTATGTATGTATGTATGCATGTATGTCTGTGTCACGATTCGGGGAACCCAACACGCTAACACACACGCAGACACACACACAGAAAGTGTGCAGTACCGGTCCTTAGAGTGGCCGGGCTAAGCACACACAGAATAGTCAGGAGACAAGCCGAGTAAGGGGAACCAGAAAACAGAATAACGAGAAACAAGCCGAGGTCAAAGGGTAGGAGAAAGTCACAAAGTCAGTATAACAAGCCAGAGAGTACGTAACCAGAAAGCACACGTTCAGAATCAATACTATAAAGCAAAGACCACAACAGGGCAGGGAGGAACAGGAAAGGTAAGTATTTAAACCAGAAGATTAATTCTGATTGGATGATTTCCAATCAGAATTAACAATCACACGTGGGAGATATCTAAATCTCCCACTGTGATTGAGGCACTGTGCCTTTAACGCCGGGTCAGGTGACTGACCCCGGCGTGTAACAAATTGGGCGGTCTCCCAGCGTGCAGCGTCATGCATGCTGCCGCTGGGGGACTTGGAGGAAGACGTGGGCGGCATCCGTGGCTGGGAGGATGCCGCCCGCCGAACACATGGCAGGAAGGGGACCGCGGACGGCTGGAGGGTGAGTGCCGCGAGCGGACTGCAGCCTCCCCTCGCAGCCGCCCGCGGGATCCTGACAGTCTGTATGCATGTATGTCTATGCATGTATGTCTATGTATGTATGTCTGTATGTCTATGTATGTATGTCTATGTCTGTATGCATGTGTGTCTGTCTGTATGCATGCATGCATGTATGTCTGTGTATGTATGTCTGTCTGTATGTATGTGTATGTATGTCTGGATGCATGCATGTATGTATGGCTATGTCTGTCTGACTGCATGTATGTCTATGTATGTATGTATGTCTGTCTGTATGTCTGTGTGTGTATGTATGTCTGTATGTATGTATGTCTGTATGTCAGTATGAATGTATGTCTGCATATCATTATGAACGTATGTCTGTGTGTATGGATGTCTGTATGCATGTATGTCTGTATATATGCATGTATGTCAGTCTGTATGTATGTCTGTATGCCATTATGAATGTATGTGTGTATGGATGTCAGTGTCTGTATGTATGAATGTGTGTATGTATGTATGTATGTCGGTGTCTGTATGTATGTATGTGTCTTTATGTCTTCATGCATGTGTGTCTGTATGTATGTTAGTATGTGTCTCAATCCCACCCCCCTTTACCCATTTTAATAAAAAATTAACCCCTTCCCTGCCAATTGATCACTGACTACAGTGATCAATTGGCAGGGATTGCATTTTACTATGATCTGATTTTTTTTTAACCCCTGAGGGTTAATTCTTTTTTTTTTAACCCTCAGGGGTTAAATTTATTTTATTAATTAATTTAAGTATTTTAAAATTATATATTTAGCTAGCTGGGGAGGGTGGAAGTTAGTGGGGAATTGGGGGGTTTGGTGTTAGGCTAACTAGGGGCTAACGTTAAAAAAGTTTTAAAATAAGCTTTAAAAAGTTAAAAATTAAGTTAAAAAAAGTTTTAATAACGTTTAAGTAAAAAAAAAAACACCCCCCTTTACCCAGTCCAAATAAAAATTAACCCCTTCCCTGCCAGTCGATCACTGCCTACAGTGATCAAAACACAGATCACAGTATTATACTGTGATCTAATTTTTTTTTAACCCCTGACGATTTACTTGTATTTTTTTTTTTAATCCTCAGGGGTTCAATTTATTTAATTAACTAATTAACTAATTTAAATATTGTATAATTAAAAAAAAATTTCTAGCTGGGGTGGGTGGGAGTTATGGGAAAATGGAGAATTTACGGTTAGTGCTGCTTACTGCTAGTTAGGGGTTAAAGGAAAAAAAAAAAAAAAAGCTTAGAAAAATTTTAAATCTGTAAAAAAAAAGTTTTAAGAAAGTTTAGGAAAGTTTAAAAAAATGAATAAGCAAAACAAAAAAAAGTAAAAAAAAAAGTAAAAAAATACATTTAAAAACGCTCATTACTACACCTAGAATAAACTAGAGAAAAAATGATCCCACGCTAAGGTTCAAAATATGCCTTTTGAATTACCCCAGGGTGTATACTTTAATAAATAGTATGTGTTTGTGGGGAAGTTTCAATAAGCAACCATCTAAACTACTCCAAATTGGAACATGGACACAGCGTAAAACTTCAAAGTTAGAAAAAAACTGAATGGCTGTGAACTGTGCAAATTAACTTTGTGTGTCAAAAAGGCAGAAAAAAACGCTTATTACCACTACACCTGGTACAAGCTAGCGGAAAAATGATATCACGCTAAGGTTCAAAATATGCCTTTTGAAATACTCTGGGATGTCTTCTTTAAGAAATGGTATGGCTTTGGGGGGCGGGGCCTGACCGCCATGCTGACCGGTCGCATGCGGGAGAGGCTCCTGCTACAGGAGGCCCCTTTTGGCTGTAAATCGCTATTTATAACGGTCATCTACGCCTGAAAATACAGCAGAGTGCACAGGCAGTTGTTGGCGCTACTGCACACTCCAAGATCGGGAGTTTTGGGGTCCCTGAGGACAACACAAAGCTTTGGAGCCTGCGGCCTACTC
The DNA here is from genome assembly GCF_036172605.1 of Pelobates fuscus. Lineage (NCBI taxonomy): Eukaryota > Metazoa > Chordata > Amphibia > Anura > Pelobatidae > Pelobates > Pelobates fuscus. Next base: position 119,156,103 of record NC_086323.1, read on the forward strand.
GGGAAAAGGAGAGGGGTGGACGGCCGCCGCCCCGCTCACATGCCTAGCTGCCGCACAACAACCCTGTCACACGCCTCACAGGACCCGTTCCCCCCCCCCTTTGGACCGGCGGGGGTCATCCCGGTCCCCACTGGCAAGATCCGACACTCACAGCACCAACCCTAAAGAATGAAACATGATTAGGGATTCCCGCGCTCTGACCACAAGATGGCTGACGGGCACTAACTACCTGCAAGCTTCCTTAACGGTGACGTGATCTGCTGGCCACAGCTCGATTCCCGGACTGGACTGTCACACCAGCGAGCAGAATAAAGGAGCCGGCAGCCTGAACCTCCACTCTGAGCCATGCGAGGACATCGCTCCCAGCATGGTCTGGGACCCCCAGTGCTTGCCCTCAGGAAACCAGCGCACGCAGACCCATACGGTGCCAAGGGCTAGTGGCGTGGGTCCCTCCTGACGCACCAACCTGCCGGGACTCTACCAGCACTACAATCAGCCGGGTAGATGACAGGTGGAGACCACAGCTACAATACCGGGAGAGCCGGCCGGCACACCTTCGGCAGCTGTAACGTGGCACAGCATGTAAGGGCTTGCAGCGGTCTGCTTTTGATGAACCAGTGGACTCTTCCTGTATGCCGCTTTTGTTTATGCATTCACTCACATTACATTTAACTTGCTTTTAAATTGTATCTAAGTAGGCATAGATAGCATATCTTCACACAAGTAAACTGACCGGCTGGGTATTAACCTTAACCCTCATTTCTGTGAAAAGCCCACAAGCTACTTAAATCTCTCTCCCTATGCACATAGCAATCTGTAATGTGCCCCCTGTACCTAACCGCAGAGTTTAAGCTACCGTATTATTCTTATCATATAAAGAAGCTCTACGTTAACATTTTGTGTTACCCATCATTGAAATATATCTAACGGGACTTTTCGCAACTAAATGGTTAAAGCTTGTTTAAATATTAATATAAAAATGTGCATGTTCCTCAAATGTCACTCCCAGCTCTAAATATATTGTACTGAAGCTTGTTTACGATGCTGTGACATCCCTAATGCTTACATGTGATTTTCATAAATGCACAACCAAAATAAAGAATTAAAAAAAAAAAAAAAAAGAAATGGTATGGCTTTATGGGGTATTTGGATCATATAGCCTGGTAAAATACTCTAAAATGGGACATGGCACAGCGTAAAAATTTAAAGTTTGAAAAAAAACTGGAATGGCTGTGTCCCAAATGTGCCCCTCCGATGTCCACATATACCTGGCAAAGGTACATACGAGGGTATTTTTGTACTCAGCCGACATAGCTGAGCAACATATCAAGTATTATAGAGTGGTGGTACACATAAGGTTTGCAAAATATACTGTGCAAACTCACGTTGTGTGTCAAAAAGGCAGAAAAAACGCTTATTACCACTACTCCTGGTACAAGCTAGCGGAAAAATGATCCCACGCTAAGGTTCATAATATGCCTTTTGAAATACCCTGGGATGTCTTCTTTAAGAAATGGTATGCATTTGTGGGGTAGTTTGAATTATATAGCCTGGTAAAATACTCTAAAATGGGACATGGGCACAGCGTAAAAATTTAAAGTTTGAAAAAAACTGGAATGGCTATGTCCCAAATGTGCCCCTCCGATGTCCACATATACCTGGCAAAGGTACATATGGGGGTATTTTTGTACTCAGCTGACATAGCTGAGCAGCATATGAAGTATTATACAGTCGTAGCACACATAAGGTTTGCAAAATATACTGTGCAAACTCACTTGTGTGTCAAAAAGGCAGAAAAAACGCTTATTACCACTACACCTGGTACAAACTAGCGGAAAAGTTATCCCACGCTAAGGTTCAAAATATGCCTTTTGAAATACCCTGGGGTGTCTACTTTAAGAAATGGTAGGCCTTTGTGGAGTAGTTTGAATTTAAAACCTGCGAAGATGCTTGGAAATTGCACATAGGCCCAGCGTCAAAATTCAAAGTTCTGTAAAAACTGATATGGCTTGGTCTCCTATATGGCACTGTAGCTTCACAAAATAGTGCCAAAGACATTCATTGGGGATGTCATTTTACTCAGAAGACTTAGCTGAGCATAATTTGGGGGTTTTGAACTTAGTGGCACATATGAAATATACAAAATGCCCAGCAGAAATGCAATCCGTATGTAAAAAAATGCCCAAAATTATTTTTTATCACATACTTTGGCATATATTGGTGAAAAAATGGGGGCATGCTAAGGCACAATCTTCACCTTATGATATACCCTGGAGTGTCTACTTTTACAAATGGTAGGCCTCTGTGGGTTTTTTTTGAAAAGTCAAACTGTTATAATACCCCAAATGGAAGCATAGGCTCATTAAATCCGTCTCTCAAAATTCTACTGTGAATACTGAAAAGGACAGGTCTCCTGTATGGCACTGTAGCTTCACGAAATAGTGCCAAAGACATACAATGGGGGTGTCCTTTTACTCAGAAGACTTAGCTGAGCATAATTTGGGGAGTTTAAACTTAGTGGCACATATGAAATATACAAAATGCCCAGCAAAAATGCAATCCGTATGTAAAAAATGCACAAAATAATTTTTTTACCACATACTTTGGCATATATTGGTAAAAAAATGGGGGCATGTTAAGGCACAATATGCACCTTATGAGATACCCTGGAGTGTCTACTTTTACAAATGGTAGGCCTTTGTGGGGTTTTTTTTTGAACAGTCAAACTACTATAATACCCCAAATGGAAGCATAGGCTCATTAAATCCGTTTCTCAAAATTCGACTGTGAATACTGAAAAGGACAGGTCTCCTATATGGCACTGTAGCTTCACAAACTAGTGCCAAAGACATACAATGGGGGTGTCATTTTACTCAGCAGATGTAACTGAACACAAAATAAAACTTTGTACAGGAATAGCACACACCAACTTTACAAAATACACATGAGAAGTTCTTTGTTATAAGTTTGTGTGCCAAAACCCCCAAAAAACACAATTTTACTCCAATATTTAGCAGAGATTGGCGGTGAAATGGCTACCTAGAAAGTGTCAAAACAACATTAGGTAAATAGCCTGTGGTGTCTACTTTATATAAATATATACTTTTGTGTGGCAATTTTGTTTTCTTTTATGGCTATTAAGCTTAAAAGACAAACATACCAAATTCTAAAATCGCTCCACATTAAAAGTTTATTTTACTCCTTGTGCTTTGTGACCTGTAACTACCAAAAAAAACGTAAAATCCCAGACACATGATATATTCTGTAAATCAGAACAACTAAATGAATTTATTTTTAATTACTTTCCTTAACCTGCACTAATTGTGCACACATTATTATTGCAAAAACTGTAAAACAACACACAACATTTGTCATTGTTTTTGCATTTTTCTGTATTTTTTTATAATAAATAAGCATATATATATATATATATATATATATATATATATATATATGTGTGTGTGTTACATCAAATTAAAGCCCTTTCTGTCCTTTAAAAAACGGTATATAATATGTGTCAGTGCAATAAATTAGTCAAATGCAAATTGCAGTTGAACGCAAACAGCAAAAAATGCAAAAAAGTCTGTTGTCATTAAGTGAAAGACAAGCTTCCGAAGCTCTGTCCTTAAGGGGTTAAATTAACAGCAAAAACAGATACCAGAAAGGCTGTATTGATGGACTCTTTTTTTCAGCCTATTTAACTATGAATTTATGTAATGTCTATCGCGCCGTAAATGATATATTTGTTAGTTAAAAATAATTTGAAAAGCAGTGTATTATATATATTTCATCTTGTCTGAAATAGTTCTGAAACAACTGAGATAGTGTATTTTGCTATTATGTAAAAGGACTTACACATTTATACATTACAGGATATGTCAACATTAGTGTAAAAATATGTTGAATTTTGAGGTGCCTTTACCTGTACCATGTACCTGGAATGTTATAGCCTACCTAACGTCAAAATGTGAATCACACACCTCCCTGAAAATTACCTTATGGACAAGGATCTCGTGTGCTTTTATTTATTCGATATTACATGGTATTTCCCATGCCACAAAACATCTCACGGAAAGTAGAAAGACTGCAGTTCAAAATATTACACCATCCCTGCAGCCTAGCCCAGCTGCGTACATCCTGGGCCTTGTTTCATACTGCCGACCTTGACTTCGCTCTGCAGCAATCTACATGCAGCCCCTGTATGATTGTCTCTCCAACAAAAACAAACCCTTTAAATTAACCCATTCAGAAGAAAATTATTTTTACACCCTTCACAGCTTCAGAAGCTTGTCTTACCCTTAAGGACACAAGCCATTTTTGCATTTGTTGCTGTTTGTGTTCAAACGCAATTTGCATCTCTGTCATTTATTGCACCAACACATATTATATACTGTTTTTTTTAGAGGGCAAACAGGGCTTTAATTTGATGTCACATATACATAAATACATTCTCATTAATTATTAAAAAGTGGCAAAAAAAACATTTTTTTTTCACAGTTTAGGCAATAACAGCCTGTGCATAATATGTCCAGCTTTGAAACAGTAATTTAAAATAAATTCATTTATGTCTCTTGATTTATAGTATATATCATATGTTTAGGATTTCAGCTTACCGTATATACTCGAGTATAAGCCGACCCGAATATAAGCCGAGGCCCCTAATTTTACCCCAAAAAACTGGGAAAACGTATTGACTCGAGTATAAGACTAGGGTGGGAAATGCAGCAGCTACTGGTAAATTTCTAAATAAAATTAGATCCTAAAAAAAATATATTAATTGAATATTTATTTACAGTGTGTGTATATAATGAATGCAGTGTGTGCGTATGAATGCAGTGTGTGCGTATGAATGCAGTGTGCGGATGAGTGCAGTGCGTGTATGAGTGCAGTGCGTGAGTGCAGTGTGTGTGTGTGTGTGTGTGTGTGCAGTGTGTGTGCAGTGCGTGTATGAGTGCAGTGCATGTATGAGTGCAGTGCGTGTATGAGTGCAGTGCGTGTATGAATGCAGTGTGTGTATGAATGCAGTGTGTGTGTATGAGTGCAGTGTGTGTGTGTATGAGTGCAGTGTGTGTGCGTATATATTAATTGAATATTTATTTTCAGTGTGTGTATATAATGAATGCAGTGTGTGTGTATGAGTGCAGTATGTATGAGTGTAGTGCGTGTATGAGTGCAGTGTGCGTATGAGTGCAGTGTGTATGAGTGCAGTGCGTGAGTGCAGTGCGTGAGTGCAGTGTGTGTGTATGACTGCAGTGTGTGTGTGTGTGTTTGAATGCAGTGTGTGTGTGTATGAGTGCAGTGTGTGTGCGTATATATTAATTGAATATTTATTTCCAGTGTGTGTATATAATGAATGCAGTGTGTGTGTATGAGTGCAGTGTGTATGAGTGCAGTGTGTGTGAGTGCAGTGTGTGTGTGAGTGCAGTGTGTGTATGAGTGCAGTGTGTGTATATGAATGAAGTGTGAGTGTGTGATGCAGTGTGTGATGCAGTGTGTGTTTGTGTATGTGTTGGTGGGGGTGGGCATTTGATATATTATTAATTATTATTATTATTTTTTTATTATTATTTTTTTATTATTATTTATTATTTAATTATTATTAATTTATTTATTTTTTATTATCTTTTTTTTTTCGTCCCCCCTCCCTGCTTGCTAGCTGGCCAGGGAGGGGGGCTCCTTCCCTGGTGGTCCAGTGTCATTGGTAGTTCAGTGGGGGGAGAGGGGTGCTGGCAGAGCTGTACTTACCTTTCCTGCAGCTCCTGTCAGCTCTCTCCTCCTCCGCGCGGTCTGTGCAGCTCCCTCTGTCAGCTCCCAGTGTAAGTCTCACGAGAGCCACGGCTCTCGCGAGACTTACACTGGGAGCTGACCGAGGTGCTGAACGGACGGCGCGGAGGAGGAGAGAGCTGACAGGAGCTGCAGGAGAGGTAAGTACAGCTCTGCCAGCACCCCTCTCCCCCCAGTCTGTATTATGGCAATGCAAATTGCCATAATACAGACTCTGACTCGAGTATAAGCCAAAAAATGTGCTGAAAAACTCGGCTTATACTCGAGTATATACGGTAGTTTGAAAGTTACAGCTCACAAAATACTAGGACTAAAATAAGATTTCAATTTGCAACAATTTTAGAAGTTGGTTTGTTTTTCTTGTAGGTTTAGTAGCCATCACAAAAAAAAATGCCACACAAAAGTATATATTTATAAAACGTAGACATCACAGGCTATTTACCTAAGGTTAGTTTGACACTTTTTACGTAGCCATTTCATCGCCAATGTCTGCTAAATCTTGGAGTAAAATTGTGTTTTTTTCCTTATTTTGGCATATACACATATAACAAGGTTTTTGTAATGTGTATTTCGTACAGCTGGTGTGTGCTATTCCTGCACAGAACCACATATTGTGAAAGATCTATTTCTTTCAAATATTGTTAACAAAACTGTCTAAATCTGTGTTAGTGAGCACTTCTCCTTTGCCGAGATAATCCATCCACCTCACAGGTGTTCCATATCAAGATGCTGATTAGACAGCATGATTATTGCACAGGTGTGCCTTAGGCTGGCCACAAAAAAGGCCACTCTAAAACGTGCAGTTTTGCTGTTTTGGGAGGTTCCGGGGGGTCCGAAAACCAGTCAGTATCTGGTGTGACCACCATTTGCCTCACGCAACACATCTCCTTCACATAGAGTTGATCAGGTTGTTGATTGTGGCCTGTGGAATGTTGGTCCACTCCTCTTCAATTGCTGTACGAAGTTGCTGGACATTGGCAGGACCTGGAATGAGCTGTCATATACGCTGATCCAGAGCATCCCAAACATGCTCAATGGGTGACATGTCCGGTGAGTATGCTGGCCATGCAAGAACTGGGATGTTTTCAGCTTCCAGGAATTGTGTAAAGATCCTTGCAACATGGGGCCGTGCATTATCATGCTGCAACATGAGGCGATGGTCGTGGATGAATGGCACAACAATGGGTCTCAGGATCTCGTAACTGTATCTCTGTGCAGATGAGTTTCCCTGAGATGGTTTCTGACAGTTTGTGCAGAAATTCTTTGGTTATGCAAACCAATTGTTGCAGCAGCTGTCCGGGTGGCTTGTCTCAGACAATCTTGGAGGTGGAGATGCTGGATGTGGAGGTCCTGGGATTGTGTGGTTACACGTGGTCTGCGGTTGTGAGGCCGGTTGGATGTACAGCCACATTCTCTGAAACGCCTTTGGAGACGGCTTATGGTTGAGAAATTAACATTCAATTCACGAGCAACAGCTCTGGTGGACATTCCTGCCGTCAGCATACCAATAGAACACTCCCTCAAAACTAGAAACATCTGTGGCATTGTGCTGTATGATAAAACTGCACATTTTAGAATGGTCTTTTATTGTGGCCAGCCTAAGGGCACACCTTGGCAATAATCATGCTGTCTAATCATCATCTTGATATGCCACACCTGTGAGGTGGATGGATTATCTCTGCAAAGTGCTCACTAACACAGATTTAGACAGATTTGTGAACAATATTTGAAAGAAATAGGCTTTTGTGTAGATAGAAAAAGTCTTAAATCTTTGAGTTCAGCTCATGAAAAATGGGGGCAAAAACAAAAGTGTTGCATTTATAATTTTGTTCAGTGTATATAACCGGAGGTTTTTAGTTCCACTCCAATGGCCATTAGGTGTAAGTTTACTTGCCATGTCAAGACAAATCTCTTAGGGGAGTCCTACACTAAAAATTCACCTTGCTTCTTTGAGCTTCAGGGAAAAAAAATCTATAATGAGACAGAGAGGGGTATTTTTCTAAATCCCTACATACGTATTAACCCTTAATAGGAAGACATGGGGTGGTTGGCAGCATTGTAACATGGCTGTGTGGTACAAAAGCAAATACAGTGTGATTCAAAAGCAGATAGAGATGGACGTAGCCAAGTTGGAGAATATGCAATAGGAGAAGTGCACACTAACTGAAGAAAATACTAGTGGATTGCTGCCTGTTATCTCCAGATTCTTATCTGGAATTTCCTCTGGGTCATCAGGTACCTCCTGAGCTGAAGATAAAGAAACCATGATTGCAGTGGTTGGAGGAACGAGCAATATTATCATTCCCAGATTCATCACCACCACCAAGTCCAGACACTGGGGACATTACTGTAAACTGAAATCTTGATTCTAATCGTCTATCTATTAGTTGCTTCTTGTATGAAAGACAGCCATAAGAGTTTCTACTGAATACAATGTTTTACACTGCATGGTTAAAATGACAGGACTATTGAAACCAGACCACGTCATTTAGTGGTCCTTTAAAAGGCAGATGTACATACAAATAGACGGGTCATAGACCGAAATGAACCATTTATGTTACAGCAAAATACTAATGAAAATGTTATAGCTATCTAATATTGCAAGTAGAATGCTAGTTAATATAGAATTCTACACAGATAAGTGGAAGTCAGTGCCCTCCAGTGCCCACTAGTGGTTATTACACTATTCAATAAGGTGTTACAGTTAAGTATATATTATTATTATTATTATTATTATTTATGTTTATAAAGTGCCAACTAATCCCACAGTGCTGTACAATGGGTGGACTAACAGACAAGTATTTTTAACCAGGTGAGTTGGATGCACAGGAAGAGAGTGTGTTAAAGGCTCTGCTTAAATGCTAGAAAGAGTGTGGGTGTAGTGGCACAAAAAGATTAGGCTAGAAAAGTGAATTGCTAGAATAGTTTTCAATAAGGTTTTATTTTTTTATTTTTGTTTGACAGTTACAGGAGAGGAAGCAAGGTGTGGGTAGGGAAAGCTACTAACAGTTATTATTATTATTATTATTATTATTATTATTATTATTATTATTATTGCCATTTATATAGCGCCAACAGATTCCGTACCGCTTTACAATATTATGAGTGGGGATTTAACTATAAATAAGACAATTACAAATAAACTTACAGGAACAATAGGTTGAAGAGGACCCTGCTCAATCGAGCTTACATTCTATAGGAGGTGGGGTGTAAAACACATTAGGACAGGAATTTGCAATCAAATAAGGTGGGCTGCACTTTAGGAGAGGGCATGAGACAGGTATGTGAGGTAGGGGTTAGTCTTGAAGGCCATAAGCTTTCCTAAAGAGATAGGTTTTAAGGCACTTCTTAAAAGATGCAAGACTAGGGGAGAGTCTGATGGCGATAGGCAGGCTATTCCATAGGAAGGGAGCTGCCCGCGAGAAGTCCTGCAGGCGCGAGTTGGCTGTACGGGTGCGGACAAGGGACAGGAGGTGGTCACGGGCAGAGCGGAGAGACCGAGAAGGGACATACCTATGGATCTGTGAGGAGATATAAGAGGGGCTAGAGTTGTTCAGTGCTTTATAGGTGTGAGTTAGTACCTTGAATTTACTCCTATAGCATACAGGAAGCCAATGTAAGGACTGGCAGAGGGGTGAGGTGTGAGAGAAACGACTAGAGAGGAAAATCAGTCTAGCAGCAGCGTTCATTACGGACTGTAGGGGTGCAGTACGGCTTTTGGGAAGACCAATCAGGAGAGGGTTACAATAATCCATGCGGGAAATTACTAGAGTATGGACAAGCTCCTTGGGAGTATCTGGTGCAAGAAAGGGGCGGATGCGGGCTATGTTTTTAAGATGGAATCTGCAGGATTTGGCAACATGCTGGATGTGAGGCTCAAAGGTGAGACCAGAGTCAAGTATGACGCCAAGACAGCACGCTTGCAAGGATGGACTGATGTTGGTACCACAAACTTGAAGGGAGAGCGAAAGAGGAGGATCAGTATTAGGAAGAGGAAAGACAAGGAGCTCAGTTTTTCAACTGATATGCTTTCCTGAAGAGTTTTCAATTCATTTGTGAAGGAATGGAGATTGGGTGAGAGTCTACCAGAGTAGGAAAGGGAGTTCTAAATGCACGGTACAGCAATAGAGAAGCCTTAAAGATGAAAGTCAGAGGTGAAAGTGCAAACAGAGAATAGACGCAGGTCTTCGGCAGAGCGTAGGGGCTGGGATATGTATTAGGATAGGTAGGTTGGAGTAGCATTATGTAGAGATTTGTAAGCAAGTACCAGAGTTTTAAATTGAGCCCAATATCTTATGGGAAGCCAATGTAGGGACTGACAGAGGGGATGACGTGGGAGGCGCAGTCAGATAGGAAGATGAACCTTGCTGCTGCATTTATTATAGACTGCAATGGGATAAGTTGGTAACATGTAAAACCACTGAGAAGTGGATTGTAGTTGTCAAGGTGAGAGAGGATAGCAGCATAAACCGGCACCATAGCCGCGTCCGGTGTTAAATAGGGGTGTATGCACACTATGTTTTTGAGATCGATTGGACATGAGTGGTAAAGGACAGGTTGGAGTCAAAGAGAATACCCAGGCAACGAGCCTGCAAAGTAAAGCTGATGGTAGAGCCATTGACTCGGAGACAGACAGACACAAAAGTGGCAACACTTGAGGTAGGAAAAATGAGAGGCTCAGTTTTGGACAGGTCGAGTTTAAGGATCTGAGCAACCATCCAGTTAAAAATAGCAGAGAGGCAGTCAGAGATACTAGTCAAGAGGGATGGCAAAAGATCAGGAGAGGACAGATAGATTTGTGTGTCATCCGCATAGAAATTATATTGGAATAAAAAGGAGCAGATGAGTTAGCCTATTGGATAGCTTATGCTATTATGAGTTATTAGATATATGTTAATTTAATTATATTCAATAACAGTTACATTTAGTATTGATATTAAAGTCTACATAGGACATTGACATTTCAGGGTAGCTGGGTGTGAGTCCGAGTTGCTTGGTAACCGTACCAGAATAACTAATTACAACTTTTAAATAGAAAGTAAAACAGAAAAAAGGGTGTACAGAGAAGCACCAAAATGCAAACAAAACACATTTCTACAGTAATGTAGCATATTTATTCAGTCATCATGGACAATTTGCTAAAATGGTTTGTCTCTTCTCAGACCATTTTACATGTACACACGAGTTAAGCTCAACTTCTACCACAGCAACAACATCTGGTACATCATAATCACAGCACATAGTCAAAAGAAGAACAAGTGAAAGAGTTACTACTTCAGTCCCTTAGCAGAAGAAAATAGACAACCTATCTTCATTCTGATGTACCGTAGATTAATTTAGAAATAAACAAATATGTTTAAATGTCTATCTGTTCCTGTCCAAATCTGAGATGATTAAATTGCGTATACGCAGAAGTAAGCTCACACTGACACATGGAGTTCAGGTTAAAAGCACTTCAGAAAATTTAATGCAATCTGGTTGGAAAACAGTTATGCAGGCCTTTTTAAATGCAAAATGACATCATCATTGAATATCAGATAAAAAGTGAGGAAACATTGTCAATTGGCTAAGAGAAGAAGTGGTTAGTTAAATGCCCTCCCTGTTGGGTGTTACGTCTTACATCATAACTGACGTCATAAAGTTCTCCTCCAGATTTCAGCGCCATCTTGCTAGCACGAGGAGTTCTTTCGATGGGAGGGGGCATTTTGGCAGCTATCCATAAAGAGTAGCTGGTACCTTTAGTCTTTCAAGGTTAGTATCCTCAGTATTCTCAAGGCCTCTTTGGCAATTATACACTCTATCAATACTATCTGCTACAGTGTGTTCTTTGAATCAGAAGATTCTAGCATTTTCTGCTGACATGCTGTTTCTACGAACAAAGGAATCTTGTAAAGTTTAAACTACGAGGCATGAGAGCTGAATATGAGAATATAGTATTAAAGGGGCCCAGTAAGGATTATATAGTTTATAAGGGGCCTAATAATGGATATAAGTTATAAGGGGTTAATAATTCTACAACAGTCCCCCCTATAGAGTGTTAATTGCTAAAAAAAAAGGATAAACTTTATTGGTTAGTTCCAGAAGACAGGTTAGCCCAAAGGCACAAAACCCTATGAAGTAACGATTCTTAAAGTCTTCTTAGTTCTTCAGAGGGACATCATGAATAGACAAGCTTACATTACCATATGGACCTGTGTTATCTGGAATATAGGCACAACAAGTCATGGTGACAGGTAAACGTTGTTGGTTGCAATAGTTATAATAAATGCAAATCAAAATATTATTATTATTATTAGGTACCCCCCTTGGCACACCTATGGCATCAATATATATATATATATGTGTCAAACTTTCCCTTTAGAGGGGTGCTCCTCTTTATGTTCTGAAGCATGAATGTGGTGTGTCAAGAATACCTTCTATATAATATAATTCTACAACAATTCTATTTTGGTTTTCAATATAATTCAATGGTCATCTTTTTAACAGTAAATTACAGCCCGATGAAATATATGTTGACAAACTATTCAGTTTTCCGAAGCTCAGATGTAGAAGTGCATGTGCCTGCTGACTCTATGACGTATCTGTATGTCACAGAAGTGGCTAAATACTGAAAACTACCAACCCATGCTGTTGTGCAGAATGAAACAATAGAATTAACAGATCTAAATCAGCAGTGTTTTTTTTTTCCTGTTTTTAAGTGTTGCTTTGCTGCCACCTTCTGGCACCTCAAGGAAACATTTCAGAAAATATGTGCAGTTTATACTATAAAACCATATGCCATCAAATAATTTAATACCTGTTTAACTTTTATTAGTTTATAAAAAGCAATCATACACATGTATGCCACAGAAGTGTTAAATCCAGAGGCATGACCGATTTTAGAAGCAGAACATTGGATTACTTTAACTGCCAGCAATATCTCCTGTTCATCTGAAGGAGTTACACATAGTGTTATCTCTGTACCTGACATTTACAAAGGCAGTAAAGAGTGGGTGGGAGAATGGTGGTTTACTAGAAAAATAAACAACTACTGTGTACATGGAAGTCAAGGATACTGACATACTGTAAAAAGTCCCTCTCCTGATAGAGACAGAGTGAGAAATTACAAACAACGATTTCAATAATATTGATGTAAAAGCTTTTGAAATGATTTAATATTTTTGCATAAACATAAATGTTAATTAGTTTTTTTTAAAAACATTAAAATTTCAAGCAATATATCATAGAAAAAAAAATGAATATATGACAAAATATATAGAAAACAGAAATATTACCGAACTTAAATATTTTTCATAATATTAAATCAGTTTATCAAAAAATGTTAAATCATTTCAAAAGCTTATCAAACAATATTAAATTGAGGCAAGTGAACCATAATGTGAAAATGACAGTGCTTTGTGAATCCTCCAAATACAATACAGTGGGACCTCGGTTTACGAATTTAATGCGTTCTTATTGCGAAAAATTTGTAAACCGAAACGCGGTTTCCCATAGGAATGCATTGAAAACCAATTAATCCGTTCTGGAGGTCAGAAAAAAGTAAAAATGAGCTGGCATGGAAACCAACCCACAATGCAGAACACACAATAAAAGGCATTCAAACGACGAAGCATAGCTCCCTACCTTGCCACAGTTTGAGAAATGCACCAAAAAGTCCCAAAACAACTGCAAACAATTTCCAGAATGGCTCCAAAACTCGATGCAAAAGTCACTCCAACATCTCCACACTCTACGCCACGTGCTACCCACAGGCTCCAACATGCAGGGGGCGGTACTATAAACCTCCCCGGTGCAATGCATCCTGGGGAAACTTGCTTTGTATTGCGAAAAAAATGTCTAAACCGAGTCATTATTTTCAATGGATTTTCATTTGTAAACCGAAAATTATGTTAACCGAGGCGTTTGTAAACCGAGGTCCCACTGTACATTGTATAAGATTCCGTAAAAAGCTCCAATTTTAACCCAGACACAAAATGCATCCTGCGGTAGTTACAGATTCACTTGAGCTGACCATTTGGCTGTAGTAAATATGTGAATTTCCATTACGGTCAGAATTTGTCATGTTTACCAGATTTTATCCATCTGGACACAATCCAGAGTATAGTCAAAATAAACTCTGGCCATTAGTCTTTGGAATATTATCACATGCCCCACCCCACATTAGATTGCCATTGAATGAGATCGCCATAGAGTTATAGCTTACCAACTGTACACCCACTCCCTCCTCATCCTCGTTGCTGTGTAATTGGGAGTAAAGGAACTCTCCAAACACCAAAGTCACTACAGCTAGTTAAATGTTTCTCAGACTTTCGAATTTCTAGTCCAGACAATCTTTGTATTCCTGAGCTCTGGCAAAACTGACACATATGTTTCTATTCCTTAATCATACACATGGCATGAATTGGCAATACTCCAGACCACAATTATCTGACATTAAATATAAGCATCCATTTGTATACCAATTATGCCAAAATATTGCAGTATGCAATGATACCTGTTTTATTGGACTAACATAATATTTCAAAGACAATTATGAGATAACATACGTTAACATGTACAAAACAGAAGAATCGACAGTACCCCCAGCCTCAGGAAAGAATGAATAACTATCTCATAGACTGTTTATCAAGACTTCCCAATTATCTTATCTGTGGGTCCTAATACTGTTTTTTTTTTTTTGTTTTTTTTTTTATAAGTTCTTTATAGTTTTTCAATATTTGGTTTAGCAAAAACAGGGATTACAGAATAAAGAAAGGGAGATGGGTACCTATCGAGGAAGATACAGTCTCATTGGTATCAAAAATGAAAAGTGTATCACTTGAATGTACAGCAGATTACATAGGTGTGGGTAGTTCAAACATCAAGGTATACTAATAGTGCATGTGAAGTCAGGTACAAATAGGTACATTGAGTGCACTAAGAGACAACGTAGCTGCAGTAATTCCCTTAACGAAAAGGAATACGTATAAATTAATCATGGATATGGGATTGCATAGGAAAGGGGAGGAGGAAGATGCACATTTTCATTGTCCTGTACTTTTTTTTCTTTATAAATATTTTATTTTTGACAGTTTTTCAGTCTTTGTTTGTCAACATAAGAGGAAGTTACAGAACGAAGGATCAGAGGCGTGAGGTACAGTGCAATGTAAGACTGTCACATTTTGCAGTCATTTAACAAATTAAACCTTCCTGTGTACATTGTATTGGCCGGTGGCCAGTAACGGTTGCCCAAGGACCAGGCTGAGGTGAGGTGGTGGGTGTAGTTCGGCATGTTAGTGGGGGTACTGTATCATTTGGGGTCCGGTGTGGGTAGAGTAGTTGAGAATGGGAGGTTGAGTTTGTTATCTGACTCTGGCCACCTTTTGAAATGCTATTAGGCTCAGGGAGGGGTGAGTGAGTGTATTGTTGTCTTAGGGGGTGTAAGTTGCCCGGTTGCTAGGGCTAGGCACTCCAGTGGGCAGTGGGTTGGAAACCCGGAGCCCCTGGGGCCCGTAGCGGGTGGTGAGTTGGTTAGCTAGTGTCATTGTTGGAAATTTTTTGGGGAATGATGGGCTAATGATGTTTGGTGAGTGAGTAGGGGGACACAAGGACAGGGGAAGGGAGGTTTCTGGTAGGGGGTCTAGGTCTAATACTGTTTTTGTATTCTAACTAGCCCCATTTCCATTTTTCAATTTTAAGTTGATTCAACACTTGTTATTTTACTTCTACACATCTTGAGGTCATAGCAGACTTCCAGTATCTTGGTATCTGTAATTTTGCCACAGTTAGCAAGTGGATTATCAAGGTTCATTTATTTATTTCAACCTTATGTTCAACCCTAAGTGTAATAGAAAAAACTTGTGAGAAAGATCCAAATCCAAAGAGCATATTAGGTCCAACTTGACCCGAATCATTTCCTAGTATAGATGAATAGATGGACACTGCCACCATATGTGAAAAAAATCTTCCCTCTGAATTCCACAGCTTCAACATATATCTGAAGAGTTTGGATATAGTCTAAATAAACGAACAGGAGTTAGGTGCCACGTATTGAGCACACTGAAATTTACTTTGACCAGATTTAACCATTGGACAGTTTTATCTCCGTTGTTTATCCATTGTTAGTTATATACTAATTTTATTGACTTAGCGCAATCTTCTTTCATCCAATTAGCTATTGAGACCACTCCCCCACTTACCAACGGCATATGGGACCTCCACTGCTGAAACATTTCTGATTCAGTCAATGCAGACAGAAAACAACGTTTGTAAATATTTTTTCTCAAAAATATTTTCTCATTTGGCGGGGCCTGACTGCTGAGCAGGGAGGACGTGAACCTCACAAGCTCCTGCAATACGCGGCACTCTATCGCAAATATTCCGCTCAAAAAGCCACTAATCGGGCCACAACGGTCACCAACCGTGAAGGGACTACAAGCGGAACAGAATGTTACCCCTCACACGATGCTATGACCTACTTTCGCCGAACAAGCAATGGAGGCCTACCCACATGGCGAGCGCGGGAGGGACGGCCGCCCTCCCACCGCCGCGGCTAGCCACCTCGACGACTAAAGGCCGCTGTTCCCCCCCCCATGGACCGGGGGGTTATCCCGGTCCAGACTCCACAGGGCTACGGAACCCCACAAGCTATCGGGATTGCATGCAGCACTTACCCAGAGGCCAAGATGGCGGACGCCGACCGAGCCTCAATGCCCCCACCCGCCCAACCTCTCTCAGCGCGGATACCTAACGTGAGCCATCAGGAGGACCGTATAGCAGCGGCATTTGACCTCTTCTGGACACGGTGGGAGGCTATGCTGGCACAAAATCATGCAGCCGTAGCGGTCCCTCGACAGTCCGCCACTACTCACACAAAGGCACCTCCGTTGAAACGCAAGGCAACGCCACCGATCGACACAAAGCAGCAGAAGGTCGTGAGAGCTTTACCCAGACTTAAAGGCAGCAGACCGAACACCCGTTACTGCAAGCCTGAGTCCAGACAAGCTCGGAGAGCCACCAAACTCTGCCTGCCGCCCCACAAACTAAACTGGCGCACTCGAGGTACCCGCACCCGGCCTACACCAGGCGAAGGCCAGAAAGCCTGTCAGCACTCCACCCCATTGCAGCGATGCACAGCTGCAACCAGCACTCTGAAGAGCTACACCTGTACAACAAAGGGACACACTGAACCTCACACTCGCCAATCAGCAAGGGGAGCGGAGACACTGTCACACCACAAGGCATATGTCCCCCCCACCCAAGGCACTCACACAGGACTGGGAGGCAATGGAGGAGTACCTGCAGCATCCATGACCACAGGCGACCATCCCGAGGCCCAAGTTAAGGCCTCTAGATTGGGCATCGGCTAGGCACCAGCGGACTGTCCTACCAGGCTCCTTACATTCTTTGACAACGCATATGCCAGGAGAACTACACATTTGATAAACTGCAGGTTTGCCTGCAAGCTAACTCTTCCTTGACCTAATCTCTGTTCACTAGGCAGACATACTCTTAAATATTTTGAGCTAATAACTGTACACACGTTGGAAGCAACAACTAAGCATGTTATAGATCATCACTCTATACCCAGAAAGACGTATCCTATTATATAAGCAAGTCTAGAGTAGAATGTCTCACCTGTGTACAAAAGCCTGTAACTCTATAATCTTACAATTCACCATTCAGCCTGTTTAACCCTAAATGAGCACCCGTCTTGTATTAACCTGTTAGAATGATACCAAAGGGACAAAGCAGATTATCAATCTTTCACTTAACATATATAGCACTAGAACTAAACACAGTAAATTGTGTCAAGATAGCCTAAACAAATTTACTGTTAAGTGTGTTTAGTCAGTCATGTAGGCCTAATTGTTTCTCTTAATTTGCTCCCCTTATGTAACAAACGTGTACCGCTTGTTAACCAGTTTAGTGAATCTCGCATGCAGTGATATTTATGTTTAGATCAATGTATATTGCCTGCCTTACTCACGTGTGAATCGTAACACTTGACTTGTATCCTGCTTTCCATTAACTGTTTAGTTCGCAAACGTAACATATCCACTGTCGTCACACTTGCATAGACGACTTATTACTGCTTAGCTAAGATTCATATCACTGTCTGGGATAATGTGCCTGAGTTTGTGGAGCTTACCAACCTTGCTTTTGATTTATTTTTACTGTTTTACTTAAAAAAAAAATGAGGCTGTTGTACACTGGAGTTGATGTACCATTGCATATGTATATGTCTTGTGCTTACTCTCTAACACTCCTTTCTCTTCTGTATTGTACCTTTATTGCCTCAATAAAAGAAAGAATAAAAAAAAAAAAAAAAAAATATTTTCTCATTTAATAACCCCAGACGATATTTCCATCACTAAATGTGTTTGCAGGTATCGCTGTATTCGGAGATATGTAAAAATCTCTTTTCTTGAGATATTTAAATCAGTGCATAACTGTTCAAAAGGTTTTAAATCTTGCATATTAACTCTCAAAACAGCTCCATAGGCCAGAAAGAATATTATTTTGCAGCTTCAATCTCTTTTTAAAATTTTCACATGCATTCAAGGTATCTCTCAAGACAATACTACCCAGAATATCTTCTGTTTGGCATGTTATAGAAGATTTGTCTGCCAAATCATACTAAATAGGTCTTTTTTTTTTTTTTTTTTTTTTTTTTTTACTCAATATGATGATATGTGTCAGACTTTGCACACTCCAGCTTTGGATAGTGTACATCCACCTGCTCGCCAGATAATAATCTGTTATATCTTTAATGCGAGATCCTGAGATATCTTAAATGCCATTAAATTAAAGCCCAGACAAAATTAAACTTTTCCTTTAGCTTTGTCTTATGGTCACTAGAGAGATTACATGCTAAAGCAGTTTATTTTTCAAAATTTAGTTAATACCCAGAATGCAGGGAAAAATCTTCACGTAAGCTAGTGCATTCATTCATGGGATGATATAAATCTGGAAGGGTTAAAATCATATAATCTGCATATAAGCTGTTTTTTTTATTCATGGTGCATCAGTTTAAGATTTAAGATTAGATTGTGATTGATTAGGTTGCGATTAAGTATTGCGATAAGGTATAAAAGAGGGGAAAGTGGGTCCATATTTTATCATAAACCATTCTGAACTAAAACCAACCAGCCACTTTTTCAGAAGATGATGAGTATAATATCATAACTGCTTCCAAAAAATACCCATCAAACCCAAAAACCTGCATTAACCCCTTCAGGAACTTCAACCTGACCATGTCAAATGCCTTTTCAGCATCGTGCTACTGGGTCAGGAGGGGAACTCCCCTAATTCGGGCCAGATCCAGGATATCAATCAATCTTCTGATGTTATTTGAAAGTGATCTACCTGTTATAAAACTCACCTGGTCAGGATGGGTAATCTGGGGTAATAGTTAGACTCAATCTATTGCTAAGATTGCAGAGAAGTTCTTAATGTCCATAGTCAGTAGGGGAATAGGTCTATAGCTATGTACTAAATAAGGCTTCCTGCAACATTTGTGATGGGATATATTAATCTCTAACAGATCAATTGAAAATCTCTGCCAAGTACCCTTTTCCAATATCTCTCAGTGACTTAAAAATTATAATTTTTTTTTTCACATTTTAATTTATTTATTGCTTGTTCAACTTATTCTACAGAAATAAAGTAATTTATTGTTTGCATTTGCTCGGCAGTAATTTTAGAGAGATTGTGCTTCTCTAGAAACCCAGATAATAAATGGTTTAGATCTCACAGGTAATTTATATAGAGAGTAAAAAACTATCATATTATCTCTTTCTTTCTTTCATTTTTGAGACTTTAGCTAGCCTGCCACATCGCTGAGATTATATCCATATCTTCTCAAGATTTCTAGAGTTATATTTGACGTGAGGATCAGTTGATTATTGATTAAAGCTAGAGATGTCGCGAACATAAAATTTTCCGTTCGCAAACGGCGAACGCGAATTTCCGCAAATGTTCGCAAACGGGTGAACCGCCATAGACTTCAATAGGCAGGTGAATTTTAAAACCCACAGGGACTCTTTCTGCCCACAATAGTGATGGAAAAGTTGTTTCAAGGGGACTAACCCCTGGACTGTGGCATGCCGGAGGGGGATCCATGGCAAAACTCCCATGGAAAATTACATAGTTGATGCAGAGTCTGGTTTTAATCCATAAAGGGCATAAATCACCTAATATTCCTAAAGTGTTTGGAAAAACGTGCTTTAAAACATCAGGTATGCTGTTGTATCGATCAGGTAGTGTAAGGGTTACGCCCGCTTCACAGTGACAGACCAAACTCCCCGTTTAACGCACCGCAAACAACCACAAACAGTCCATTTGCACAACTGCAAACTCCCCATTTGCACAAGGTTGGATACCAAGCTAGCCATGTCCCGTTCCTTGTCCTCACTGATGTCATTGAAGGTCTCTTCCACCACCCAGCCACGTACAACATCAAGGGTCCCCAAAAGGTGACAACAAGCCCCTTGGGACGCCTGCTGTGTTTGGTCTTCCACCTCCTCAGAGCCACCTTCCTCTTCTGACTCCTCTTCCTCACAATCCTCTTCCAGCGTTGCCGCAGGTCCAGCAAGCAATGCTGATAAGGCTGTTTCTGGTGGTGATGGTGACCACAACTCTTCCTCTTCCTCTTCACGCTCATCTACGGCCTGATCCAGCACTCTTCGCAGGGCACGCTCCAGGAAGAAAACAAATGGTATGATGTCACTGATGGTGCCTTCGGTGCGACTGCCTATGTTTGTCACCTCCTCAAAAGGACGCATGAGCCTACAGGCATTGCGCATGAGCGTCCAGTAACGTGGCAAAAAAAATCCCAGCTCCACAGAGGCTGTTCTAGCACCCCGGTCATACAAATAGTCGTTAACGGCTATTTCTTGTTGGAGCAGGCGGTCGAACATTAGGAGTGTTGAATTCCAACGTGTCGGGCTGTCACAAATCAAGCACCTCACTAGCATGTTGTTTCGCCGCTGGATATCTGAAAAGTGCGCCATGGCCGTGTAGGAACGCCTGAAATGGCCACACACCTTCCTGGCCTGCTTCAGGATGTCCTGTAAGCCTGGGTACTTATGCACAAAGCGTTGTACGATCAGATTACACACATGTGCCATGCACGGCACATGTGTCAACTTGCCCAAATTCAATGCCACCAACAAATTTCTTCCGTTGTCACAAACCACTTTGCCGATCTCCAGTTGGTGCGGAGTCAGCCACTGATCCACCTGTGCATTCGGGGCGGACAGGAGTGATGGTCCGGTGTGACTCTCTGCTTTCAGGCAAGTCAACTCCAAGACGGCGTGACACTGCCGTATACGGGATGTGGAATAGTACCTGGGGAGCTGAGGGGTGCCATTGATGAGGAGCAAGACGCAGCAGTAGAAGAGGACTCAGCTGGGGAGGTTATGGAAGAGGATGGAGTAGGAGGAGTAGAGGAGTTGGCAGCAGGCCTGCCTGCAAGTTGTGGTGGTGTCACCAACTCCTCTGCAGAGTCACGCATTCCATGCTTGGCAGCCGTCAGCAGGTTTACCCAATGCGCAGTGTAGGTGATATACCTGCCCTGACTATGCTTTGCAGACCAGGTATCAGTGGTCAGATGGACCCTTGCCCCAACACTGTGTGCCAGACATGCCATTACTTCCTTTTGCACAATCGAGTACAGGTTGGGGATTGCCTTTTGTGCAAAGAAATTTCGGCCGGGTACCTTCCACTGCGGTGTCCCAATAGCTACAAATATTTGAAACGCCTCAGACTCCACCAGCTTGTATGGTAAAAGCTGGCAGGCTAAGAGTTCAGACAAGCCAGCTGTCAGATGCCGGGCAAGGGGGTGACTTTGTGACATTGGCTTCTTACGCTCAAACATGTCCTTGACAGACACCTGACTGTGGGCAGATAAGCAGGAACTGCTCAAGGCGAGAGACGGAGTGACGGATGTTTGAGAGGGGGCAAGGAGGACCGCAGTGGTTGATGTGGCTGAAGATGCTGGACCAGGAGGAGGATGGCGGCTTTGAGTTTGTGTGCTGCTTGTACTCATGTGTTGATCCCATAGGTGTTTGTGATGTGCGATCATGTGCCTTCGCAAAGCAGTTGTACCTAGGTGGGTGTTGGACTTCCCACGACTCAGTTTCTTTTGACACAGGTTGCAAATGGCATCGCTGTTGTCAGAGGCAGACACACCAAAAAAATGCCACACTGCTGAGCTCTGCAATGACGGCATTCTGGTGGTGGCAACAGCATGCGTTGATTGGCGTGCTGTCTGGCTGACCCCGGGTGCCGATGCATGCTGTCTGACTGTGCCACTAGCTCCTTGCGACGACCTCCCCCTGCTTCCAACTCGTCTCCTCCTCCTCTCTGTCTCCCCATCTGAACTTTCCCCCTGTTCTTCTTCTCTTCTAGTGGGCACCCACGTGACATCCACGGACGCATCATCATCATCAACCACTTCACTTGTATCTGACAACTCAGCAAAGGAAGCAGCCGCGGGTACAACATCATCATCATCACAACGTACGTCCATGTGTGTAATGCTGCCTGACTGAGACATATCCCTGTTATCTACATCCTCTGGCAATAATGGTTGCGCATCACTCATTTCTTCCAACTGATGTGTAAATAACTCCTCTGACAGATCAAGTGAAGCGGCTGTGGTGCTAGTGTTGGTGGTGGCGGCAGGCGGGTGAGTGGTATCTTGAGAGGTGCCCGAAGCTAAGCTGGAGGAGGATGGTGTGTCAAGGTTCCGAGCGGAAGCTGTAGAAGATTGGGTGTCCTGTGTTAGCCAGTCAACTATGTCCTCAGAACTTTTCGAGTTCAGGGTACGTGGCCTGTGACAACAGATATGAATGGCACTGTGCACTGGCAGAAGTTGGCAGAGTAGACGCTGTAGGCCTGACACACACGCTTGCAGACAACTAACTGCTATTCAATCTATTACAGTCAAAATTGTATTTTTTTTTTAAATGTAACCTACTGTTACACCAGATATGAGTTGCACTGGTGTGACACTGTGCCCTGGCAGGCCCTGAAACGCGCACGTGTGAAGGAAACTGACTGCTATTATTTCACAGTCAAATTTCTCGTTTTTTTTTTTAATGTACACTACTGTTACACCAAATATGAGTTGCACTGGTGTGACACTTTGCCCTGGCAGGCCCTGAAACGCACACGTGTGAAGGAAACTGACTGCTATTATATTACAGTCAAAAAAGTTGTTGTTTTTTTTTAAATGCAAGCTATTGGGACATCAGATATGAGTGGTGGCACTGGGCAAGTGGGCACAGTATACGCTGTGAGCCTGACACACACTCTGGCAGGCAGGCAGGCAACTGCAACTAGATTACACAGGAAAAAAAAAGCAGACTGATGTTTTAGCCCTAAAAAGGGCTTTTTGGGGTGCTGTCCTTACAGCAGAGATCAGATGAGTCCTTCAGGACTGTAGTGGACACTGAATACACTAGCCTAGCTATCGATTTCCCTATCAAATCAGCAGCAGCTACACAGCAGCTTCCGGGGGGCGGGGCCTAGCTGTCATGGAGGAAATACGCACTTCATGTGAGCTCCCTCAATATCTCACTTTAAGCAGCTATCAACAAGCAAATTTCAACCCAGAAGGGGATGACCCAGCAATGTTGCTCCTACCTGACCGACCCGACATGCTTAATAGCGGTCAGCAACTCGACAGAGTCTTACTTACCTCCGCGTGGCAAGTGTGGCCTGGTGCTCACCAGGCGGGAGAGGCGGCCGATCTCCCGATCTTGGGATGCCCAGGAGCAGCTACTTCCCGGCAGAAGCTCCGTTACCCCCCCCTCGGACCGGTGGGGGTTATCCCGGTCCACCCCTGAGATGCTGTCTGGAGCTAATGGATGCACAGAGCACAGCCGCACAGGCTGACATACTCATCTGCGACTCTCCCAATATGGCGGCAGCCGCGTGTCCTCCTGGTACCAGCAAAGCATGGCAGGATATTGAGTCTAAGCTGGACAGACTCTTTAATCAATTTTGGAAGCAAATAACAAGCAGGAAGCCCCAACAAGCTCCACCACAGCCCCAACAAGCTCCACCACAGCTAAGCGAAGCAGTCCCCATTAAAATCCACCAACGCAAAAGGCGTCGAAGACGGGACCGGAGGCACAAACAGAAATGCAGAGCCTGACCCACGTCAAGCACTTGCCTCCACCTTAAGCCACCACAATCCCGCACCGGACGTGAAGCACCACCGGGACAGATCCGACCACCCGACAAAACAAGCTTCCACCACCTCAAGCCGCGAACCCGGCACTCAGCCAGAGACTTGTCTTTGTTGTTCCAGGTATCAGGGACTCCCAGGGTCTGCACCTGGTGCCCAGAAGGGATCGGATGAGCACAAGCAGTAAACAGCATCCTGCCAAGCATGTCCGACTATAGCCGATCCTCCACACCATGCCTTTGATCACATGAACTGCTCTCTGCACATTAACTAATCATAAAGTAGCAAGTGTTTAAACGTCATTATTTCACCTCCTAAAGAGTTTATTGTCGTAGTTCCTTACATGCCTTTACCTTAACAGTTCATGTATTATGTTATTCACTAGTCTCATCTCATGGGGCGACTCACACTTGATTTATAACTAGTGGTGGAGCTGCTGATATAAATACACAGTTGATAACGTGCAAGCTACACCCTAAACATGACAGCCATCTTTCACAACAATGTACTGCTATATACTCATACCCTCAGTGCAACTAGCCATGATATACGCACATTTAGGCTAGCATGCTCAAATATAACACACTTCTGTCTAAAAAAAAAAAAAAAAAGAATGCAGCTTCTGAATGAATCTAAAATGGATGCTGTCCAGGAGGTGGGAGGGTCTGGGAGGGAGGGTCTGCTGCTGATTGTCTGGAATGTGTCTGCTGACTGTGAGGTACAGGGTCAAAGTTTACTCAATGATGACGAAAAGGGGGCGGACCGAACATCTCATATGTGGCGAACGCGAACAAGCTATGTTCGCCAGGAACTATTCGCCAGCGAGCTATTCGGGTCATCTCTAATTAAAGCTTTAGTATCCATGATTCTTATAGCAATCTCTACTGTTGGAGTTTTATTTTTGTTAAACTTTTAGAGAGCTTAGAAGAATGTAAAGGTCTGAGAGTTTCTGTGTTGTGGCTTTCTTTTTTTCTATAGAGCCAATCTTTAACAAATGTTCTTGGATAATGCTTTACCAAAGTGCACCAGGTCATAGCAGGGGAAACTTCCTTATCCCTGTTATCCTTAAAGAAAGTATCCATCATTATTTTATCAATTTAAGATTGTCTTTTTTTATATGGTAGATTATCATGTATTTGCCAATCCGACCACTGACTTTGGCCCTAAACGGTGTCAGAACAAATTGTGGTGGGAACATATAACTATAAATAATCATGACTTTTTTTTTTTTTCATCTTAGCTAATTGTACCTCTCCCATAATCAGGTCAATCCTAGAAAAGGAGCAACGCAGTACTCATTCTTATTTTGGTGAAATGTCCTCCATAAATCAAGCAAAACATAATTCTTAACCAGTTCCCTTAACCCCTTAAGGACACATGACGTGTGTGACACGTCATGATTCCATTTTATTCCAGAAGTTTGGTCCTTAAGGGGTTAAAGTAATCAGATTTCCATTTTTAGATTTTATGCATAAGGGTTTCTTTATTGATATAAGGTAATTCAATTCATCACAAATAATCAGTGCACTTTGTTTGATTCTGTCCACTCTGTATAGGTCTTTTTCTTTTATACATTTTAATGGGGCTCGATTAGATGGAGTTTAGGAGAATATAAAGGTCTGAGAGTCAGTGTGGCTTTTTTTTTTGTTTTCTATAGAGACAATCTTTATCAAATGTGCCCTGATAACGCTGTATTCCACTGACTATGTACTAAAAATTTCATGTTCATTTTTAGGTTTGTATCTCCCCTCCTGTCCCACACAATTAGTCTGTTAATGTTAAAAAATAACTCCCTTAATCCCTCCTATGGAGCAGCCAGAGTTAACAAACTCAAAAAACAACATTATCTCCAAAACTCTTTTATTCAGCCTATATCAAACCAAAGCTACTATCCCTCCTACTCTAGCGAAACTTAATGAAAGAAGACGAAAAACTCACTTTCCCTTATCTTTTTTAGTATGAAAAAATTAGGCAGTACCTCATGCCATGATTATTGGGAAGAAAAATAAAAATAAAAAGCCAAAAACTTCAGTTTTGGAATGGAATTAAGTTGATAGAAGTTGAGGCAACATGACATGATGTGATGTATGTGTGTCAGCGTGTTGGCATATTGAGATGAAGAGAGGGTGGCATGGTGATCTGGTGTTGCCAACTGGGAGTTAAGGTGTCCGTTTCAGGGTCAGTGCTTGTCTGGCCCCTGGAAACTGTCTAGTGACTGAGCAGCAGCCTTCAAGGCATGAGAGGACCAATGGAGTGAGCCAGCGGGAAACAGAGGGAGGAGAGAGTCCCAGATAGTCAGACCTTGTGAGCCCATAATAGGCCTACTGACAGGGAGCTAAGGTATCCAGCCTCTGAATGTTGGTAGGGGGACTAGACAAATGGACAAGAGAGTGCCGGTAGTAGTCCGTAAGAGAATTGGAGTAGCTGCTGAAAAAGGGGCTTTGGCATGTGTTTTTGGTGCAGAGGCAAATAAGAGCAAAGAGGCCTGATTTTGACAGAGTGTTGTGGGATTTGTCTGCACTTTAGTTTTGGCCAGCCCATTCCAGCTTTGAGTAGGTCTGCAATCTTGTCCCTGACATCCTTCGACAGCTCTTTGGTCTTGACCATGGTGGAGAGTTTGGAATCTGATTGATTGCTTCTGTGGATAGGTGTCTTTTATACAAGTAATGAGCTGAGATTAGGAGCATTTTCCTCAAGGTCCCCCTGCTCAAGAAAACACATGTACAGGCCCGTCTGAAGTTTTCCATTGAACATCTGAATGATTTAGAGGAGAACTGGGTGAAAGTGTTGTGGTCATATGAGACCAAAATCGAGCTCTTTGGCATCAACTCAACGTGTTTTCAGGAGGAGGAATGCTGCCTATGACCCCAAGAGCACCATCTCCACTGTCAAACATGGAGGTGGAAACATTATGCTTTGGGGGTGTTTTTCTGCAACAGGACACCTGCACTGCATCAAAGGGACGATGGACGGGGCCATGTACCGTCAAATCTTGGGTGAGAACCTCCTTCCCTCAGTCAGGGCATTGAAAATGGGCCCTGGATTGGTATTCCAGCATGACAATGACCCAAAACACACAACCAAGGCAACAAAGGAGTGGCTCAAGAAGAAGCACATTAAGCTCCTGGAGTGACCTAGCAAGTCTCCAGACCTTCTGTGGAGGGAGCTGAAAGTTCGAGTTGCCAAACGTCATCCTCAAAACCTTAATAACTTGGAAATCCCTCTTGAGATGTGTGAAAACCTGATGGCCAACTACAATAAACGTCTGACCTCTGTTATTGCCAACATGGGTTTTGCCACCAAGTACTAAGTCAAAGGGGTCAAATACTTATTTCACTCATTGACATGCAAATCAATTTATAACTTTTTTGACATGCGTTTTTCTGGATTTTTTGTTTGTTATTCTGTCTCTCACTGTTAAAATACATAATATAGACACATAATATTGGTGCATATTGGCCTTAAATTGGTGCATTCAGTTGGTGCTTTTCCTAATTTCGGTAGTGTCACTATATGGGCCTCCAACATTTAAGACAGAATTGTACCTGATTCCTTAATGGATACTAACCAAATGGGCCTATTGTTAGCACTCAACACCGAAAAGGCGTTTGATTGCCTAAAGTGGAAATATATGACCTTGACACTGAGACAAATAGGTTTCACTAATGACTAATGATACTGTCATCCCTCAGCCAAAGTATTTAATACAGGATTTCTATCCAAACTATTTAACATTACTAATGGCACATGCCAAGACTTCCCACGGTCCCCCTGATATTTATTTTATGCCGAGAACCTCTCAGGCGACATATTAAACAATCATCTGTAAAATAGATACAAGAGTTACAATATCTTAGCACTAGTGATGTCCCGAACGGTTCGCTGGCGAATAGTTCCTGGCGAACATAGCATGTTCGCGTTCGCCACCGCGGGCGAACACATGCGATGTTCGGTCCGCCCCCTATTCTTTATCATTGAGTAAACTTTGACCCTGTACCTCACAGTCAGTAGACACATTCCAGCCAATCAGCAGCACACCCTCCCTAGCAGACCCTCCCACCTACTGGACAGCATCCATTTTAGATTCATTTGGAAGCTGCAACCATTTTATTTTTTATTTTCAATTTATTATTATAATTTTATTTCAGTGCATATAAATGTTACAAGCAGATACTCCCCCCAGACACTCTGTGTTACTGCAGATACTCCCTCCATACACTCTGTGTTACTGCAGATACTCCCTCCAGACACCCTGTGTTACTGCAGATACCCCCTCCAGACACTCTGTGTTACTGCAGATACTCCCTCCAGACACCATGTGTTACTGCAGATACTCCCTCCAGACACCCTGTGTTACTGCAGATACTCCCTCCAGGCACTCTGTGTTACTGCAGATACTCCCTCCAGACACCCTGTGTTACTGCAGATACTCCCTCCAGACACTCTGTGTTACTGCAGATACTCCTTCCAGACACTCTGTGTTACTGCAGATACTCCCCCCAGACACTCTGTATTACTGCAGATACTCCCTCCAGACACCCTGTGTTACTGCAGATACTCCCTCCAGGCACTCTGTGTTACTGCAGATACTCCCTCCAGACACCATGTGTTACTGCAGATACTCCCTCCAAACACTCTGTGTTACTGCAGATACTCCCTCCAGACACCCTGTGTTACTGCAGATACTCCCTCCAGACACCCTGTGTTACTGCAGATACTTCCTCCAGACACCCTGTGTTACTGCAGATACTCCCTCCAGACACCCT
This sequence comes from Pelobates fuscus, assembly GCF_036172605.1. Classification (NCBI taxonomy): domain Eukaryota; kingdom Metazoa; phylum Chordata; class Amphibia; order Anura; family Pelobatidae; genus Pelobates; species Pelobates fuscus. The sequence goes on from NC_086323.1 coordinate 119,184,831, forward strand.
GTGTAACTGCAGATACTCCCTCCAGACACTCTGTGTTACTGCAGATACTCCCTCCAGACACCCTGTGTTACTGCAGATACTCCCTCCAGACACTCTGTGTTACTGCAGATACTCCTTCCAGACACTCTGTGTTACTGCAGATACTCCCCCAGACACTCTGTGTTACTGCAGATACTCCCTCCAGACACTCTGTGTTACTGCAGATACTCCCTCCAGACACCATGTGTTACTGCAGATACTCCCTCCAGACACCCTGTGTTACTGCAGATACTCCCTCCAAGCACTCTGTGTTACTGCAGATACTCCCTCCAGACACCCTGTGTTACTGCAGATACTCCCTCCAGACACTCTGTGTTACTGCAGATACTCCCCCCAGACACTCTGTATTACTGCAGATACTCCCTCCAGACACCCTGTGTTACTGCAGATACTCCCTCCAGGCACTCTGTGTTACTGCAGATACTCCCTCCAGACACCATGTGTTACTGCAGATACTCCCTCCAAACACTCTGTGTTACTGCAGATACTCCCTCCAGACACCCTGTGTTACTGCAGATACTCCCGCCAGACACCCTGTGTTACTGCAGATACTTCCTCCAGACACCCTGTGTTACTGCAGATACTCCCTCCAGACACCCTGTGTTACTGCAAATACTCCCTCCAGACACCCTGTGTTACTGCAGATACTCCCTCCAGACACTCTGTGTTACTGCAGATACTCCTTCCAGACACCCTGTGTTACTGCAGATACTCCCCCCAGACACCCTGTGTTACTGCAGATACTCCCTCCAGACACTCTGTGTTACTGCAGATACTCCCTCCAGACACTCTGTGTTACTGCAGATACTCCCTCCAGATACCCTGTGTTACTGCAGATACTTCCTCCAGACACCCTGTGTTACTGCAGATACTCCCTCCAGACACCCTGTGTTACTGCAGATACTCCCTCCAGACACCCTGTGTTACTGCAGATACTCCCTCCAGACACTCTGTATTACTGCAGATACTCCCCCCAGACACTGACACAGAACAGAATAGGGACAGTTCCCCCTACATAAAAAATATGTGAGATACTCAACTACTTGGGAACCTCGGGTGAAATTTATGAGAAACAATTTAACAAATACATAACCTCCTTCCCTCAGTCAGGGCATTGAAAATGGGCCCTGGATTGGTATTCCAGCATGACAATGACCCAAAACACACAACCAAGGCAACAAAGGAGTGGCTCAAGAAGAAGCACATTAAGCTCCTGGAGTGACCTAGCAAGTCTCCAGACCTTCTGTGGAGGGAGCTGAAAGTTCGAGTTGCCAAACGTCATCCTCAAAACCTTAATAACTTGGAAATCCCTCTTGAGATGTGTGAAAACCTGATGGCCAACTACAAGAAACGTCTGACCTCTGTGATTGCCAACATGGGTTTTGCCACCAAGTACTAAGTCAAAGGGGTCAAATACTTATTTCACTCATTGACATGCAAATCAATTTATAACTTTTTTGACATGCGTTTTTCTGGATTTTTTGTTTGTTATTCTGTCTCTCACTGTTAAAATACATAATATAGACACATAATATTGGTGCATATTGGCCTTAAATTGGTGCATTCAGTTGGTGCTTTTCCTAATTTTGGTAGTGTCACTATATGGGCCTCCAACATTTAAGACAGAATTTTACCTGATTCCTTAATGGATACTAACCAAATGGGCCTATTGTTAGCACTCAACACCGAAAAGGCGTTTGATTGCCTAAAGTGGAAATATATGACCTTGACACTGAGACAAATAGGTTTCACTAATGACTAATGATACTGTCATCCCTCAGCCAAAGTATTTAATACAGGATTTCTATCCAAACTATTTAACATTACTAATGGCACATGCCAAGACTTCCCACGGTCCCCCTGATATTTATTTTATGCCGAGAACCTCTCAGCCGACATATTAAACAATCATCTGTAAAATAGATACAAGAGTTACAATATCTTAGCACTAGTGATGTCCCGAACGGTTCGCTGGCGAATAGTTCCTGGCGAACATAGCATGTTCGCGTTCGCCACCGCGGGCGAACACATGCGATGTTCGGTCCGCCCCCTATTCTTTATCATTGAGTAAACTTTGACCCTGTACCTCACAGTCAGTAGACACATTCCAGCCAATCAGCAGCACACCCTCCCTAGCAGACCCTCCCACCTACTGGACAGCATCCATTTTAGATTCATTTGGAAGCTGCAACCATTTTATTTTTTATTTTCAATTTATTATTATAATTTTTTTTCAGTGCATATAAATGTTACAAGCAGATACTCCCCCCAGACACTCTGTGTTACTGCAGATACTCCCTCCATACACTCTGTGTTACTGCAGATACTCCCTCCAGACACCCTGTGTTACTGCAGATACTCCCTCCAGACACCCTGTGTTACTGCAGATACCCCCTCCAGACACTCTGTGTTACTGCAGATACTCCCTCCAGACACTCTGTGTTACTGCAGATACTCCCTCCAGACACCCTGTGTAACTGCAGATACTCCCTCCAGACACTCTGTGTTACTGCAGATACTCCCCCCAGACACTCTGTATTACTGCAGATACTCCCTCCAGACACTCTGTGTTACTGCAGATACTCCCTCCAGACACCCTGTGTTACTGCAGATACTCCCTCCAGACACTCTGTGTTACTGCAGATACTCCCTCCAGACACCCTGTGTTACTGCAGATACTCCCTCCAGACACTCTGTGTTACTGCAGATACTCCTTCCAGACACTCTGTGTTACTGCAGATACTCCCCCAGACACTCTGTGTTACTGCAGATACTCCCTCCAGACACCCTGTGTTACTGCAGATACTCCCTCCAGACACCATGTGTTACTGCAGATACTCCCTCCAGACACCCTGTGTTACTGCAGATACTCCCTCCAGGCACTCTGTGTTACTGCAGATACTCCCTCCAGACACCCTGTGTTACTGCAGATACTCCCTCCAGACACTCTGTGTTACTGCAGATACTCCTTCCAGACACCCTGTGTTACTGCAGATACTCCCCCCAGACACCCTGTGTTACTGCAGATACTCCCTCCAGACACTCTGTGTTACTACAGATACTCCCTCCAGACACTCTGTGTTACTGCAGATACTCCCTCCAGACACTCTGTGTTACTGCAGATACTCCCTCCAGACACCCTGTGTTACTGCAGATACTCCCTCCAGACACTCTGTGTTACTGCAGATACTCCCTTTCAGGCACTCTGTGTTACTGCAGATACTCCCTCCAGACACCATGTGTTACTGCAGATACTCCCTCCAGACACTCTGTGTTACTACAGATACTCCCTCCAGACACTCTGTGTTACTGCAGATACTCCCTCCAGACACTCTGTGTTACTGCAGATACTCCCTCCAGACACCCTGTGTTACTGCAGATACTCCCTCCAGACACTCTGTGTTACTACAGATACTCCCTCCAGACACTCTGTATTACTGCAGATACTCCCTCCAGACACTCTGTGTTACTGCAGATACTCCCTCCAGACACCCTGTGTTACTGCAGATACTCCCTCCAGACACTCTGTGTTACTGCAGATACTCCCTCCAGGCACTCTGTGTTACTGCAGATACTCCCTCCAGACACTCTGTGTTACTGCAGATACTCCCTCCAGACACTCTGTGTTACTGCAGATACTCCCTCCAGACACCCTGTGTTACTGCAGATACTCCCTCCAGACACCCTGTGTTACTGCAGATACTTCCTCCAGACACCCTGTGTTACTGCAGATACTCCCTCCAGACACCCTGTGTTACTGCAAATACTCCCTCCAGACACCCTGTGTTACTGCAGATACTCCCTCCAGACACTCTGTGTTACTGCAGATACTCCTTCCAGACACCCTGTGTTACTGCAGATACTCCCCCCAGACACCCTGTGTTACTGCAGATACTCCCTCCAGACACTCTGTGTTACTACAGATACTCCCTCCAGACACTCTGTGTTACTGCAGATACTCCCTCCAGATACCCTGTGTTACTGCAGATACTTCCTCCAGACACCCTGTGTTACTGCAGATACTCCCTCCAGACACCCTGTGTTACTGCAGATACTCCCTCCAGACACCCTGTGTTACTGCAGATACTCCCTCCAGACACCCTGTGTTACTGCAGATACTCCCTCCAGACACTCTGTATTACTGCAGATACTCCCTCCAGACACTGACACAGAACAGAATAGGGACAGTTCCCCCTACATAAAAAATATGTGAGATACTCAACTACTTGGGAACCTCGGGTAAAATTTATGAGAAACAATTTAACAAATACATAATCTGCCTACACAGGGACATTGATTCCTCCAGTACTTTTATTACATTTACTGCATTCAATTTAATTTACAGTAAAGTTAATTGAATCTACTTTTACTCACTTTGACATCCAGCTACTTTTTGCTCCTTTACCCACAAGAATCTCTAGCATGGCACAGCCAGGGCTTAGATTAAGCCCACAAGACAATTATTGTGTTTCTTTTATATACTTTTCTTCAAGGTTTACCATTGTACCTGCTACAGAAGACAGTTATGCGTCGATTCTTATGGCTTTTTATTTGCCCTTTTTGGGGCTGAAAAAAGAAGATTTTAGAAAAAAGAAGATGTCAAATGGTAAGTTGAATTTCTCTTTACAGGTTAGTTATTTTATTCCCCCTTCACTATCTTTTAGGGTGAGGGGGGTAGGTAGGGGGTAACTTTTTTGGGGGTGGGGTGGGGTGGGTGACTAGGGGCTTGGGTAGGCAGATTATGTATTTGTTAAATTGTTTCTCATAAATTTCACCCGAGGTTCCCAAGTAGTTGAGTATCTCACATATTTTTTAGTTAGGGATGCAGTAATCTCCTTCATCACTCGGATGGATTCTATCTTCTGGATCCACTCCCTAGTGGAGAGGAGGGTTTGTGCTCTTCCATTTGTCCGGTATTAGGAGATTTGCCGCAGTTTGTAAGTGGAGGATCAAGGCTTTGCTATGTCTGCGGAACAGGTGTGGGTGCAAAAGAAACAGCAAGGTCTCCGGTGTGTGTGCTAAGCTGGTTCCTGTTACCGCTGTTATCATGGCCACTACTCGTTTCCTGTATGCCTGGATTTCTGGACCGTGCCACTATATATGTGCTATTGTATACCCTGGTTGGTTGTATCTTCAACATGTGTCAACAGTGTTAGGGAAGAGGTTGTGCAGTTTGGTTGGGGAATAGTGCCACCTGGAGACTCTCAAATAATTACTTTCCTGTATGTCATTGCTGATGGAAGTCTTGTGCACGTTTAGGAATATTGTCTCCCAACTTTTAGGAGTGAGGGTAGTATTTAATTCTTGTGACCAGGATCTTGTAAAGTGTGGTAGTAGAAGTTTATTACCTTCCTGGAGTAGCTTATACATGATGGATAAGTGTTTGCATTTTAATATGCGGGACTCGCAGTAGGTTTCAAATGTTTTGAAGAACCGGCCCCCAGTCAACAGCTTGTCTGTAGTGTGTAGGAAGTGCGACAACTGGAGAAAGTGATAAGATTATATGGCAGATGGTTGATCTGAGCTTATCAAGGTTTGTAATGGTTGATGGTGACCCCTTCTAAGACCAATGTTAGTCAGAGGCAGGGCGATTTCTTTGGTACCCGAATAAAATCAAATGCCTGACTGTGTAGTCCCGGTGGAAACAGAGAGTTTGAAGTCACTGGGTAGAGGGGGGGAAGGATATGGAGAAAAGGTTAGAGGAATGGCTTGGAAAGAGGAGCATTTCACCCAATTGATGCCACAGGATTGTATGTAGCAGAGCTTTGAAGAAGGAGTTTTCCAATATTACCCAATGTGTCTGCGGGTTTGGTTTTGACCATTCATAGATTCTAGTAAGCATAATTAGTTTGTAATATTGGCATATATTGGGAATGCTGAGCACCCCTTGAGGTTTTGCGAGTGTTAGGATGTCATATGAAAGCCTCAGGTGTTTGTTGGCCCACACAAAGTTTGTGATTTGCTTAGTTTTGTTGAAATAAGATTTAGGAATATGGATGGGAAGGGTTTGCTATAGGAATTTTGGGAGTACATTCATTTTTATAATATTTATTCTACCCAACCAGCTAAAATGTGGTTTGTGCCAAGTCGTGAGATGCTTGGTTATTTTGCTGAGCAATTGTGAGAAGTTTAAGTCAAATAACTCTCCTGTGTCTTTTAATAAGTGTATTCCCAAGTATGTGATGTCAAAGACCGCAAACAAAACGGGAAATAGCCCTCTTAATGTTGTTTGGCAGTGAGTATCTAATTGAAGGGGTAGGATTTCACTTTTTGAAAAATTGACTTGAAAGTTGGAAACGTTATGATATTGGGATATTTCTTTCATAAGAGGTGCCAAGGATGTTCCGGGGGAAGACAGAGTGAATAGCAGATCCTCTGCAAATGCTGCAATCTTGTGCTCCCATTGCCCTATCTGGAAGCCCTGTATGTCTTTATCTCTGATGCCCTGAAGAAATGGTTCCATTGTGAGAATGAAGAGGAGAGGTGAAAGGGGCACCCCTGTTTCGTGACATTTGTCATTACTACTAAGTCTGATTATTGGCCGTTGATTTTAAGTTTGGCTGTGGGGTTTGAATATATAGCATTGAGCAAATACAAAAATTGAGCCCAAATCCTAGGAACTTGATGGTGGGTTTTAAAAAAGACCAGTCCACTCTGTCGAATGCCTTTTTGCCATCGACAGAGCATCGTAGGCTCTGGTGCGGGAGTGATTTCGAAATGTGAATGAGGTTTAGTAACTTTGTCGTATTATGTTTGGCTTCTCTCTCAGGGACGAAGCCCACCTGATCTGGATGCATCAAATTGTACAATATAGGGCGTAGTCTAGACGCCAGTATTTTTGTAAAGATTTTCAAATTCACGTTAATCAAGGATATTGGGCGATAACTGCCTCAGATCATGGGGTCTTTCCCTGGTTTAGGCAAACGTATTATGTGTGCTTCCATGGCTGAAGCAAAGAGTTGTTATCAGATAAGTAGTAGAATGCATTTAAGAAAGGGACTACCAATACAGTGTGTGGGATAGTCCATTTTGAGAATGGTGGACTTTGGCTATAAATGTGTGATGTCTACTTTGTTTTAGAGCAATAGCCAGTAGGCGACCGCTTTTGCCTCCCGATGTGTAGAAGGATTGTTTTGTTAGTAGTAGATTGCATTTGATTTGTGCATTAAGAATTTGCTGAAGTTCTGAGCGCTTTGCTACTAGTGTATTGTATAAGTGAAAAGAGTCAGCTTGTTTAAATTCCATATCTCTTCAATTAGTGTTCTTGCTTTAGCTTCTCGTATCTTTTTGCATTTAGAAGCCATTGCTATAAGTAGACCCCTTATTACACACTTATGGGCCTCCCAGGTGATTGGGGGAGAGATGGACTGGAGGGTGTTCTCTGTGAAGTAATTTTGGATCACTGTTTTTATCCACGGTACAGCATCTTTGTCATTTAGTAGTAAATCATTTAGTTTCTACTAAAATGATTTTAGCGGTAGGGAAGGGATTTTAACGTCAAGAGACAGGGGAGCATGGTCGTGCCACATGATGGGACCATAGGTACAGGAATCAATGAGGTGTAGAAATATATGCAGAAGAAAGAACATATCTGACCTGGAATATGTGTGGGTTACTGGGAAGTAGTAGAAATAATCTCTACTATGCAGGTGGACCATGCGCCAGCAATCATATAGCTGGGATTGATCTAGGAGTGTGTGAATAGACATTGTGTTGAAGTGAGATGTGTTGTAATCATAGATGTCATAGGCAGAGTCAAGGGACAGGTTGCAATCCCCTTCCCATGATTAGTATGCCCTTTACAAATTGTTCTACCAAAGTGAGGCATTTCTTGAGATGTTTGCACTGATATTTTTTTCGGAAAGTGCATATTGACAAATGTGACCATCTTGTGGCCTATTTTACCCTTTACCATGAGTAGCCTCCCAGAATCATCTGTTTTATGGGCAACTGGTGTAAATGGTATCTGTGCCATAAATAGAATGGCCACCCCCCACGCCTTCACCTCTGAATAGTTGCCAAAGTATCCAGTGGGGTATTTGCAAATACGTAAGGTCAGGGCTACATCTTTTCTGAAATGGGTCTCTTGGAGAAAAGCTACGTCGGCCTTAAATTTAGTTAGTTCTGCCAATGCAAGGGAGCATTTTTCTGGGGTATTTATGTCACATCCTGTTACTGTTTGCGGATCATTTCTGACTTTTGCTTCTGATATCCATGACTCTTTTTACAATTCTTGTTTAGTTTTTCTTGTTTTTTCTGGTTCTCTGTTCCATGTCTGATTTTTTTTTATGCTGGGTTTTCTGGGTTCATTCCTTTATTCCGTTCCTGGAATTCCCAGTCTACCGGATTCCTTTAAATGTTTAATTTTTGTTGCCAACCCTGTTCCTTTGCCATTTATCCTTTTTGTTTCAGTGTGCTACTGCTAGCAGTGGTTTCATTCCTCTGCTCCTTTCCTTGCAAGTAAGTACTGTGTGTGTCTTATTATTGTACTTTTAGTCATGCATAACTAGGCAGTTACCCACCGTAATTGAAGTACTTTGGGGCAGTGGTGGGCTGCATACATCTTGGCCATTTATGTATGTCTAAATCTCCAATGTTTATTATATATAGTATTTCATTATTTATCCTCTTGTTTTACCTTGTATCTCTTGTTTTGCTTTATTTTGTCTTGTATTCCCAGTTCATGTACAGTCCTGTCCTTTCCATGTCCTGTTCTTGTTTCCCTCATGTATTGTGTACATGTTCTTGGTTCTGCTTTAAAATAGTGTGGTTACACTATGTACAGATAAATTGCAGAATAGATACTGTGTAGTTGTATATATTCTCTCTCTCTTCGGTCGCTATCTCCCTTCGAAAGTGGCTATTTGCCCGAGAACCTTCTTTGCCCCGTGGGATAGGTTATGATGCATTGATTTATGTCACTTCACCATCAAAGGTGGGGGGAAGTGGTTAATGGATGGATATCTGTGATTTAGACCAACTACTAAAACTAGCATTCATAACCGGTAGGAATCATATAAATTAGGGTCTATATAGCATAATGGGCTTATTCCTATGTTTAGAACTGGATATAGTATGGCTATACATATACGTAACACGGTAAAGATCATTGGATCGAAGATTGTAGGAATCTGAAAGACTGTACATGTTTCAATACTGAAAGAGGGAACAGTGATTTTGGCTTAAAGATGCGTTGGAATGGGGATAGGTCATTTCGGGCTCTCAGAAGGACCTATCACCTTCTATCATTGGAACAGTGATAATGTACAGTGTGCCCTCATAATCTATACCCTTCTTCTTATATAACTGTATCATTAACTTTTTACTGTAATCACAAGCGTACATGTATCCCAGTGTCCCAGACCTTCTCATGTGCAAGGTTACGAGGTCTTCTCCCACTGTCAGTGATGCAATTAGTTCTGAGGGATTTTGGAAAGGTTATGGTCCAAACATAGTTCTTGCTGGGTACCATCTGGTGAGGTTAGCAGTACGTTGGAGGGTCCATTCCCGCTGCGTCTCCTGGTGCCACTTCTCATAGATCCATCCATCACCTCTTCGTCGCTGTCAGGGTACCTGTGGTCTCTACCTCCGAAAGAGGTAGAGACTTAGCTGTTCCTCCATCCAGACGGTCTGATGGCTCCCTTCCCCGAGGTCTATCCGGTCATGCTAGGCCGGCCGCGAGGGAGTGACTGCCTTTTACAGCATCTAGGCAGGAAGTAGTCATCAGGACACTCCCCCGGAACGACCTGTCAGTCAATTGCTGCAGGACCAATCAAGACGCCTCGGAGGCATGGTTACTGCTCTGAACAGGGTATTTAACAGAGCTTCTTTCATTAGCTCATTGCCCTGTCGTGGTTCTAGCTTGTTCTAGTCACTCAGTGCTTGTGTATTCTATTATCCCTTTTGGTTTTGACCCGGCTTGTTTACCTTACTCTGATTATCTCGGTTACCCTTGATTCGGCTTGTCTCTCGCTTACCTGTCTTCTGTTACCCTCGACCTCGGCTTGTCTTTGACCATTCTATACTGTACTACTTACGTTAGTCCGGCCATTCTAAGGTCCGGTATACGTATCTGGCTACTGTTTGTACTCTGCGTGTTGGATCCCTGTCCCGATCCTGACATTACGACAGGGCCAATGGATCCTGCAAGTACAAACAGTAAGCTGGCTGCTCCTGATCCTAGGTTGGAAGCCATGGATCACAGAATGGATCAGATGGCGCTTGCGCTACAGGCTCTATTAGCTTGTGCCAATAACCCACCAGAGGAGATACGTAATACCCCTGTTTCTCCTGTCGGTTCAGGTCTAGAGGTAGCCACAGTGGGTGCTTCTTCTCACATTACCCCCCCAGTACGCTATGGTGGGGCTCCTGAGAAGTGTCGTGGTTTTTTAAACCAAATTAGTATCCACTTTGAATTGCAACCTCGCTCTTATCCTACAGATAAGGCAAAAGTAGGATTTATTATCACCCTACTCATTGAGAAAGCTCTGAGATGGGCCAACCCACTATGGGAGAACGATAACCCATTAGTTTATAACTATAACGCATTTGTAGCTGCTTTTAGAAGAACATTTGACCCTCCAGGTAGAAAGGTTAATGCAGCCAGATTACTGTTGCGCCTGAGACAGGAGAACCGAACACTGGTGGATTATGCACTAGAGTTCAGGTCTCTGGCGGCAGAAATCAAGTGGAATGAGCAGGCGTATATGGATGTATTTTTGAATGGCCTATCTGATGTAATCCTTGATGAGGTTGCTACCAGAGAACTCCCTGAGAATTTAGAGGATTTAATTTCGTTCATCTCTCGTATAGATGAACGTCTAAGAGAGAGACAGAACACTCGAGAGAGGAACCAGAGACCTTCTTTTAGGTTAGCTCCCGCTTTTCCAAGTCCTGACTCCACGATATCTTTGCTTACTGAACCTATGCAGAAAGGGTATACCCGCCTCTCTGAGGAGGAAAGACAGCACAGGAGAAGAGAGGGTTTGTGTATGTATTGTGGGGCCAAGGGTCATTTACTCTCGAACTGTTCTAACCGCCCGGGAAACGCTCGCACCTAAGTCTCTCTAGAGGACAGGCCTTGGGTGTTTCTATTTTGTCCTCTACTCCTAATTATAAAGATCACAGGCTTCTGCTACCAGTTTCCTTAACTTGGGGGAAGGAAGTAGTAAGGGCTATGGCATTGATAGATTCCGGTGCTGCTGAGAATTTTATCGACCAAGCCTTTGCTAGTAAGAACAATTTCCCATCCCAGCTAACGGAGACACCTTTGGCCGTTGAGGCCATAGATGGTAGACCACTACTAGACCCTGTTATCTTTCGTGAGACCATACCCATTGATTTAAATGTTGGTATCCTACACGTGGAGAATTTATCTCTTATGCTCATTTCGTCTCCTTCCGTTCCCATAGTTCTGGGGTACCCATGGTTGAAAAAACATAACCCTATTATCGATTGGGAGTTAGGAGAGATACTCTCGTGGGGCCAGGGCTGCCAGGATCGGTGTTTGTGCAAGGTTTCTCCATTAGCTAATATTAACATACCAGAGAATCCTACTCAGTCCACAGAAAGACAAATACCTTTACCTAGACTTAAGGGCAGTGTTTGACAAGAAGAATGCCGATTCTTTGCCTCCACACAGGTCATTTGACTGTAAGATTAAGCTTCTACCCGGCACTATGCCTCCGAGGGGCCATGTATATCTTTTGTCTGTTCAGGAAAACTCGGTTCTAGAGGAGTATATTCGGGAGAATTTAGAAAAGGGATTCATCAGGAGGTCTTCTTCTCCGGCCGGGGCTGGGTTCTTTTTCATTAAGAAGAAGGATGGCACGCTGAGACCATGTATCGATTACCGAGGCTTGAATAAAATAACTGTCAGAAATGCCTATCCTATCCCACTGATTACCGAGTTATTTGATCGTCTTAAGGGCTCCAAAATCTTCACCAAGTTAGATCTCAGAGGGGCTTACAATTTGGTGAGAATCCAGCAAGGTCACGAGTGGATGACGGCATTCAATACCCGGTATGGCCATTACAAATACACTGTTATGCCATTTGGACTATGCAATGCGCCTGCAGTATTTCAAGATTTGATTAATGAGGTACTTAGGGAGTTTCAGCATGATTGTGTTATTGTTTACCTGGACGACATACTAATACACTCTAAGGAGATTGAGACTCACCATAGACAGGTCAGAAAGGTATTACACAAGCTGCTGCAACATGGTCTATATTGCAAATTGGAGAAGTGCAGTTTTGATCAGTCTCAGGTAGACTTCCTTGGATACATGATTTCTGGGGAAGGTTTTAAAATGGATCCTGTAAAACTCCAATCTATTTTAGACTGGCCCTTGCCCAAAGGACTCAAAGCAATCCAAAGGTTTATTGGTTTTTCCAACTACTATAGGCGCTTCATTAAAGGATACTCCTCTATCATTGCGCCTATTACCAATATGACCAAACAAGGGGCTGATACTAAGTTCTGGTCTAAGGAAGCTCTTGGTGCTTTCAAGACTCTCAAGGAACTTTTTGCCTCAGCTCCCATTCTAGTCCATCTTGATACGACTCTGCCTTTCTTGCTTGAGGTCGATGCCTCTGAGACAGCAGTTGGGGCTGTTCTGTCTCAAAGGTTAGGGGTGGATAAACCGTTACACCCTTGTGGTTTCTTCTCTAAGAAATTTTCTGGGCCTGAGAGCAGATATGACATCGGGGAAAGGGAACTGTTAGCAGTCATTAAAGCCTTAAAGGAGTGGAGACATTTGTTGGAGGGGACCCTACACCCTATTACGATTTTGACGGACCACAAAAACTTGTCCTATATTGGGGAGGCTAAGCTATCCTCTAGACAAGCTCGTTGGTCCTTATTCCTGACTCACTTCAATTATGTACTGACTTACAGACTTGGTTCTAAAAACTCTAAAGCCGATGCATTATCTCGCCAATATGAACCTTCTACTGTACCTGAACCAGTTCTTTCTTCTATAGTTCCGAAATGCAATATCATTGCTAATACGAATCTCAGGATTCATTCTCCATTACTGGCCGAGATCATTAAGTTGCAACATCTAGCACCTAAACAGACTCCTGCGGGTCGTCATTTCGTTCCTCCTGCTCTTCAACTGGAACTTTTACAGTGTTTACATAATAGCAAGATGGCGGGACATCCTGGTATTCCCAAAACTTACGCGTTGATCTCTAAGGACTTCTGGTGGCCTGCTTTACGGAGGGATATTGAGGAGTTCATCGCTGCATGTGAAGTTTGTACTAAAACCAAACAACCCCATACGCTTCCATGTGGATTCCTGCACCCCTTGGAGGTTCCAGAAAAACCATGGTCCTGTTTGGCCATGGACTTTATTGTCGATCTACCTATCTCTAAAAGACAGACTCGCATCCTCACCGTGGTTGACAGGTTTACTAAGATGGCACACTTCATTCCCCTGCCTAAACTCCCGTCTTCTCCCGAATTGGCAGAGATATTCGCTAAGGAGATTTTTCGCCTACATGGGATACCCTCTCAAATTGTATCGGACAGAGGCTCCCAATTTGTTTCCCGCTTTTGGAGGTCCTTCTGCTCTCAACTTGGTATTAAATTAAACTTTTCTTCTGCCTATCATCCTCAGTCTAACGGAGCTGCTGAACGTACCAACCAGAAAATTGAACAATATTTACGATGCTTTGTTTCTGAACACCAGGATGATTGGGTCGGTTTGATTCCTTGGGCGGAGTTTGCACACAACAATCTCGTTTGCGATTCTACTCATTCAAGCCCCTTCTTCATGAATTATGGTTTTCATCCGTCTATTCTTCCTTCGGATTCTCCTTCCCAGGGGGTGCCGTCGGTTGATGTTCATGTTGCCAATTTGAGGAAGTTGTGGGATCAAACTCGACAAATCCTTGTGCACAACTCTATGTTGGTTAAGAAACACGCTGATAAACGTAGAAGGGCGGCTCCGGTCTTTGTTCCAGGTGATAGGGTATGGCTGAGCACGAGGAACATCCGTTTAAAAGTGCCATCCATGAAGTTCGCTCCTCGTTATATTGGACCCTACAGGGTGCTGACCCGTATCAATCCAGTTGCGTATCGTTTAGCTCTTCCTAATACCTTACGCATCCCGAACTCGTTTCACGTTTCATTGCTGAAACCACTCATATGTAACAGATTTTCCTCCACAATAGCCCCTCCTCGCTCCGTTCAGGTGGAGGGTCAGGAGGAGTATGAGGTTAACTCTATTATTGATTCTCGAATCTCCCGGGGGAGAGTACAATATCTGGTTGATTGGAAGGGATATGGTCCTGAGGAGAGGAGTTGGGTACCTCAGGAGGATGTTCATGCTCCCCGTCTCCGCAGGGCGTATCACTCTCGCTTCCCATCTCGTCCCGGTTCATTCCGCCCGGTGGGCGTATCTGAGAGGGGGGGTACTGTCAGGGTACCTGTGGTCTCTACCTCCGAAAGAGGTAGAGACTTAGCTGTTCCTCCATCCAGACGGTCTGATGGCTTCCTTCCCCGCGGTCTATCCGGTCATGCTAGGCCGGCCGCGAGGGAGTGACTGCCTTTTACAGCATCTAGGCAGGACGTAGTCATCAGGACACTCCCCCGGAACGACCTGTCAGTCAATTGCTGCAGGACCAATCAAGACGCCTCGGAGGCATGGTTACTGCTCTGAACAGGGTATTTAACAGAGCTTCTTTCATTAGCTCATTGCCCTGTCGTGGTTCTAGCTTGTTCTAGTCACTCAGTGCTTGTGTATTCTATTATCCCTTTTGGTTTTTTTTGGACCATTCTATACTGTACTACTTACGTTAGTCCGGCCATTCTAAGGTCCGGTATACGTATCTGGCTACTGTTTGTACTCTGCGTGTTGGATCCCTGTCCCGATCCTGACAGTCGCATGCTGTCATCTCTGTCTTGGTGGTAGCTGAGGGATAGGAGGCATCAAACTTGGGCCATGCCAGTCAGTTATCTGTGTTGCCAGTAGTTTTAGGGTCTGCTGGAATTCTGGAACATTCATAATCGAGTGAATGGTATATAAGGAGCCTTTGTTCATTGTACTCAAAGCAAAGGGGATGCCCCCTCTGTATTTAATATTACGCGCCCTGAGTTGGTCCGTGAGGGTCTTGAGAGATCTTCTGGCTTGTAGCGTTAGCCATGATAAGTCCACATAGATGTTGATCGTGCGTTGTGGAACAGCATAGGCTGGGATGAGTGCCAGATGGCTGCCAAAAAATCCTCTTTACAGCGGAAGTTATGTAATCTACAGATCACATCTCTCGGTTTGTCTGCTGATATACCTTTGGGTCGCAGAGTCCTATGTGCCCAGTCTAGCAGTGCTTGGGAGTCTGGTGGTCTGTCTAGTATGAGATTAAAAAGTTTCTTTAAAATCTGTGGTAAGTCTTCAGAATTTTTTTCAGGGAACCCCCTGATCCGTAGGTTATTTCGTCTCCCTCTATTATGCAGGTCGTCTACGGATCGTTGAATGGCTGTGAGGTGATTAGTGTGTGAAACCACTGTGTCTTGCGATAACTGCTGCAGGATCTTTCCTAGTGTGCCGCCTGAGATGTGGCATCTGTGGTAGGAATGTCTGGAAATGGTCCCATTTTGGGAAATGATGAGGGACGAGATGACTGATATCTTCGGGGATTCGGTTGAGTGGTCAGGGGAGCTTGCTCTGCTTCACGTCTTCAAAACCTATTTTGGCCTACAAGAAATCTATATTACGCCATTTGCTTAATGCGGCTAAGGCCCCGATTCCTGTTTTTTGGAAAAAGACAGAGATTCTCACTAAGGTGGCCTGGTTATGCAGGGAGGAGGATATACAGGCAGCTGAGGCGCTGCATGCTTCTCTGCTCGGGACATTTTCCAAACATGCTGAGGCCTGGAAACCGTGGGTTGTTTGTAGTGCATGATTTCTAATGCTTGAACATACAGGAGACATGGGGGACTTGCGGCTTGACCGCTTGGGTACGGGAATCCTTCTTGTTTATTTTTTCTTCGTCTACTTATACTCTATATGCTTCTACGCTATCCTCTCTAGATCAGTGAAGGGAAGGATTGAACTTCTCTCATAACACTGGCTTAAATAATGTAAAAAAGGTAACCTCAGCAGCTAATGTTGGGGAGCGATCTGCATATCATATCATGTTACCATACTGATCTCTATTATCTGGCGGTTTTGTATCGTACGTTAACTACTGTTAAAGAGTTGACAAAATGATTGAACTTATGAACAATGTATATATTTGTCTTACTGATACGTTTGTCTATAATGCAACCTGCCTATAATTTCTTGCTTTCACAAATGCAAATACTCAATAAAAACAGATTTAAAAAAAAAGCTGAATCACAAATCAGTATCAACATTTAGAAAACACAAAATGTTATGGCTAGTCATCAGGGCACCGTAGGAAATCACATAAATGTGGTGTCACGTCATTGCTCCTCCCCCTCTTTCCAGACCAGACCTTTCACAATACAATCATACCATGCCATCAGAAATGTTTGACCCCTTGCACAGTTCAAGGCATGGGCCCTATGCCAGTCAGTCCACATGGCCCGCCACCCATTCCACCACTGTGTGTGCAGTGGATGCAGTGTTTGCATGTGTTTGTATACTGGATGCAGTTTGTGTAAATAGTGTATACAGTGTGTTTGTATATAGTGCACATAGTGTGTTTGTGTGTAGTGAATGTAGTGTGTGTTTGTGAAGTGGATACAATGTGTGTTTGTATAGTAAATGCAGTGTGTATGGTGGATGTAGTGTGTGTTTGTATAGTGGATGCAGTTTGAGTGGTGGATGTAGTGTGCAATTGTATAGTTTATGCAATTTGCGTGTGGTGTAAGCAATGTTTGTTTGTATAGTCAATGCAGTGTGTGTTTGCATACTGTATACAGTGTGTGTGTATTATTGGCTGAGATAGGATCTGCGATGTAATGGGAGGATTGAGAGGAGCAGGTAATCATTTTTTTCCATGCACTGGTGGTCCGGTGCCCATGCTGTTCTTGCGAGCCCTGGAAGAGTGCACGCAGTGTCAAAGCATGGCCATGGAGAGAAAGGGCCCTGCGGAGGAGGAGACAGACAACCTCCTGGACTCCCTGTTCAGCTGTGAAAGACTGAAACAGTGTGGGGTGGGAGATATTTGTATTACAGATCATCAAATTCTTATTTGTACTCTACAAGGCAAAAGAAGAACATTTTGCTCACTCACAACTGCCTTAAAGTTTAATTCATAATCTTGTCGTTGCCACCACAATCAGTGGTGGAGATACAGGAAGCAAGATGTCAGTAGTCTGGGAGAGGGAAACAGAAGTTGGGGCGGAAGTGGAGAAAAAAACACAAATGAGGAAAGATGGAGAAAGACATTAGTGGAAGCAATACAAGAGAGTTGAGCAACAAGGTCAAAATATCACTTGTTTGTCGTATGTGATCATTAGATGACGTCGGTCAATATAGCATAAAATAGTTGTCATGGGATAAAATATTTAAGTACAGTCATTTATACTATGGGATAAATTCTTTAAAATAAGGGGGAAGTTTGAAGGGCCTAAAAGAAACCTGCAAGTAGGGACCTATAGCATTAGAAATACAGGTTTTAATTAAATGAATTAAAATTAAACTAAATTCTGCCATCTGGATTTTTTTTCCCCTATTGAGAGAACCACATGTTCTCAGTTCATGCCATCCTTTGCTGGAAAATGCACTTTTACTTCATGTTGTGTGTACACTGAATATAATGTACCCGTTACATTCAGTGCACATTCAGTGCCACAAAAAAGCTTTTTTTGGTGGAAGCAGTGAGATGACGCACAACTGATGACAAACTCCCTAAAATAAGAAACTTGACCTTTGGTTCAGTGCTATGAAAAGAGCCTGTTACTTTTTCTTTACAGAAATCCCCATGTGCTATTGATGTCCAAGCCATGCCCTGTAGTTGTCTTTAGTTTCCTACAGTAGTTTGTTCTTGCTTTCTTTCAATGCCTGACATATGTAATCTTCTCCAAAGTAGACTACATCCATTCCTAGATCTAGCTTCATTTCGTGTCATATTTCATGAAAGCCTTCCACTATAATACTGATACCGATCCAGTAAGCCACCAATTGTAGTTTTCTCGATAGTTAAGTCCTAAAAGAGCGTAAATAGGCACTCTAACTACAACAGCATGCTTTTATGATATCACAGCACCCAAGAAACCCAGGTGAGTATCAAACCATGCAAAAGCAATTTGACTCTTTACAGTAGAATGGTGCCAGAAAACCACTAAAGAAAGTAATAGACTGTATGGTTTTTAGAATGCCCCTTTAAGTTCCTTTTCTTCATATTAGTTCAGTGCCACCATGGGGTGTCATACTCTAAAATCCTACCAAGTCATTGGCATACTAATATAGTTCAGAGATCCTTAGATGCAGCCATCTTTCCAGAAATGCTTTGAACTTTCAGATCATACTCTGTGTACTAGTGGCACAGATAGAGCTAACAAAAATGGTTTGTTTCGATGAGGTTGTAAATTCACCTTTCCACGCGTGCACAAAATGGTCTTCAGTTTGTTTTTTCACAAACAATTGCCAAAGTTCTATTTGATAAAACTCCTCAGTTTCGAGGCTTTTGTTCTTATTTCTAAGCTTACGTTCAAAGATGTTGTTTTTATCTATGCTCATACATTGTTTACTAGCTCAGAGCCACTACAGAATAAAAAGACACAACACGCATTCAATAGTGGAGTGTGTGAACTATTAATACCAAAGATAAAGTCAAGAAATTTCTAGTTGACATGCTAAATGTACACAATCTTACATAAGAAAGGCATCATAGTTCTGTACATTGCCAATACGCAATGTCTTGTCATTTTTATATCGAGCAAATATGTACAAATTACACTGTTAAAATATGGTACAAGTGACTCGACTAATGCTTCTAGATTACAGCACCCAACATTTAGAACCACTTCTGAAGCCAAATTATTGTTTGAAAGGATTGAATTAAGGGGACCTGTTTTTCACAGATTTATAGATGCCAGTATTTGCTTCAAGTAAGTGTTAACATTTAACACATATCATGCTTGCAAAATCACCAGTAGATTTATAGGTTAAATTATACTCGCCTGTAGGATGGATCCAAGGCCGCTTTTTTTTAGTGAGAGGTGCGTACCAAACTATATTATGTCACTGCCTGCAGCTAAATGCTATGCATGAGTCCATTTATCATTTTGGCTTTATGACAACATCTTCTCTGGAGGAAATGTGTTAGGTAATTCTTTGTCCAACTTTTGGCATTGCTCTTAATGTTACTGTTTTTGAGTGCTTATTTGTGGGTGTGTTGAATAAATAATGTTGAATAATGTTGTAATGTCATGGACTTTGAGATTTGCATAAGAAATTGGACAGGTCTAGTACATGGGTTTGAACAGTTTGTTGTATGCAAAAAAAAAAGGTGAGTGATCATTCATATATTTTATATTCTAGTATAATTCAATTCGAAAAGTATATTCAATTAGACGAGAAGATGAAGAGGAGACAGCCTCCAGGAAGACGTCATGGGTGGCTGCATGGAGTGAGTCTTGGCTCTGGAGAAAGGGTAAGTGAAGCACCCTCTGGAGAAAGGGTAAGTGAAACACCCTAGAGGACTATTAATCTAAATAGGCAGTAGAACATCATGTGTGTATTCCTAGTGTTATAATGTTCTTCTGAATAGTGTTCCTTTAAATTGTTGCAGGGCTTTTTTTCCGCATTTTTGTTCAGTGCTAATGAACTAAAGACATGCTGAGAATATGGTGCTGATGAAGCTGTAGTAAATGATAATTTCCCCCCTAGTTGATACATGACACTTGGCTAATACTGTAGCCCTTTTTAGAGCACAAATGCACTTTAAAAGGACCC
The DNA here is from genome assembly GCF_036172605.1 of Pelobates fuscus. NCBI lineage: Eukaryota > Metazoa > Chordata > Amphibia > Anura > Pelobatidae > Pelobates > Pelobates fuscus. The sequence continues at coordinate 119,204,741 of NC_086323.1, forward strand.
CTACACAGTTAGATTATATCAATGCTGTGGAATTGGTCATGTTGCATTCCAGATAATCATCAAGTTAGGGTGTTTCAAAGCTTGCAATGAGTTTTTTTTTTATGATTGCAGGTAATCATATAACATATATTAGATAGGTGCTAGAATCAGGAGCTGGAAAGACAAATGACTCAAATAAGTGTTTTACATTGAGATTATACATAGACTATTGATGCATTCTAGCAGCTGTGTACCACCTCAAGGCCCACAGATATGAGAAGGGTATACCTCTCCATAATGTGAGATAGAGATTATTCTGCAATCAAAGTTGACGACCCAGCAACTTTTTAACACCTTGGGGAATTTGTCAAGATCTGAGAATTGTTGCCACGTGATCAGCTTTTATGGCCGAACAAACTCTTGTAAGACAATATATTGTACAAAACACTTTAGTTAGCCTTAAAAAATATGATCATTTACATTTTACAACATCACACCTGCTGACTTCTCCAGATGAAAACAGAAAGGCAGCAAAATGAATACCGCAAACCACGAATTGTCAGAAGGGAAACAGATGGTCATGCAGACCATCCTTCAGTTTTAATGTGGATGTAGCCTGTGAATGATAGGGCCATTCAAATGACTTACCTAAATGTCACAGTTATTGTGAATTGTCATATTATCTTTAAATAATCTACACTCCAAACACCATAAACACAACACCTAGATAGAAGCTTATGGGATTTTTGAGAAGCCATTTCAAGAAGCCATTCAAGAAGTTTCCTAGGCCCATCCCTCAGTTGGAAATGGCATAAGTAGGATGTTTCAATTGAGAACACATATTACATGCTGATGAGAAGCTGTGGGCACTGGGGTAGAGGCAGATCTGGCCACACCAAAGCTTGGTAGTCCCTTTGCCTCCACAATCAAAAGTAGCTGAAGAAGTGCATAATACTGTGAGAGAAAGATATGAGGTTACCTCTTGTTATGATTCCAAGGATTGTCTGTTTTTATACTATGGATTTGAAATTGTCACAAAGAGATTTTCTTCAGGCACCCACAGTGTGCAAATAGCAAGCATCTTTATTGGAACAAAAAGTGACAGAGCAACGTTTTGACCTACTGTCAAGCGTTTTAATAAAGTTGCTTGCTATTTGCACACTGTGAGAGCCTGAAGATAATCCTTTATACTACGGTTCTGTGGATTTGCTGGTCCGCCTTCAGTTAAGTACCCAGTGTTCATGTCAGAATTGAGTGCGGTTTCTGCGGTTTCTATTTATGTTAATATATTACACATAAACAGAACAATTTTTTGTTTTCTGAATGATTCCATATTTAGAAGAAATGAATCTGGTACACAAACAAAAAAAACAAAAGCTAAATGTACTCACAATATAATATTGCAATAGTAGCAAAACCTGCTAAAATGTCAAAAATGAAAGAAATCCTAGATCCTTATGTGTTCACTCAAAATATATTCCAGCAAAGAATGCTTTACGACCAAAAAGTCAAATTAATTGTCAAAAGAACAAAAATTTTATGTACTGGGATATTGAATTTTTGTAATGAGAGTGCACTGGTCAACTCTCAAATGTGTATTATGTACATTTTATAATTTGCTATTTTTATATATGTATGATACCATATTACTAATATCAAAAGGCCATCTAAACTTTAGTGAGATTAGTTTTCAAAACATTCAGATCTCATAGGCAAATAAATATAAATATATAGTCAGATGTTTTTGCCTGAAGGTCAAAAGGGCTGGGGCGGTGTGAACGTGGGTATGAGGACTGCCCACCTCTCCACGAGCTGCCCCTAGTATATTCTCTACCAGGTCTGTAATTTCTGGAATCATGCAAGTATTGGTCCCTGGGAGGTCTTCTATCTGACCAAGAGTTATGAGGCATCTTAGCTCTTTTATTCTGAAGTAGAAATATCTTATGTCCCTCTGACGCCTTTTTAATAGAGACTTATGGGTCTTGCCAAAGAGAAGCTCTCCTTCAAAGTGGATGTTACAGAGGTATTGGTGCGCTACCCAATACCAAAGCCATAGTGCACGTCTTGCTGCTACAAATAAGGCTATGGTGCAGGAGAAAATTCTGGTCATGTCAAGAGAAGCCTCAGCAACAACTCAGGAGTGGAGTAAGTTGATTCTTTTAACCCCTCTTTCCACCTCTGAATCTAGTTCCTTGATCCAGTTCTTCATGGTTGTTGACACTGTGGTAAGAGCCACAGCAGGATGGCATCGCGCTCCAGCTCTGTATATATCCTAGATAGATCCGCATTTGGCTTGCGGTCCATTGGTTCCCAGAGGACTGCCGAGCTATCTAAGGGTAGCCTGGTTTTCCTAGCTACCCTAGATACTGGAGCATCTACCTTGGGAGGTGTAGTCCACAATTTAGAAGTATTCTCTTCCAGAGGGCAGGGCCGGACTGGCCCACTGGGATACCAGTAAATTTCCCAGTGGGCCACGGCACCTGAGACCGGGCAGACAGCCCAAAATATGAAGCTACCGTAATTTAAATGATTTTCCCTTTGGACTGTGCCAGCCTGCGTCAGTCAGAGGGGAGCATAGAAGGAGGAGCTGGGGGCTGGTGCAGCCTCAGTTAGGCTGCTGGTGGCCGGAGAGAGACACGTCTGTCTCCTTTCAAAATGTACATCGATTCTGGTCACATGTCCCGTATGTTCAACACTCAGGAGAAGGGTAAAGAGAGACAACTAATAGTGCTCACTGCATAAAAACAACACTAATATGAGGAATAAAATAGTACTAACAAGCGAAGTACTATTACCCTTCTCCTGAGTGTTGAACATACCCCTGATATGTACTGGAGTATTAATACTGGATGCGGCTGATGCGGCCCCTATTCTGAACGAATGTCCCGAATAAGAAGCAGGGTCCCAACCTAATTTAATGCACAGAGTTGTAATGTAGAACATGAATTTAGAAGTAGTTAGGGGACTGCTTAGTCATGTAAAAAGTGGAGAGTGTCTGGGATTGTCCTTAACCTGTACTAGGGAAGTGTCTAAGACTTTAACAGGGCACCAGTGATTCTCGGTAGGGTAGAAGGGTGGCCTAATGGCCAATTGGTTTGGTTTTAGAATGCCTGAGTGACAGGAGGCAGTGATTGTTCACCTTTTTTAAGTCTTTCCTGATGAGACATAATTGACTGCCTGATTGGGCTGTAATCGTGAATTCTCTAGGTCTCAGGAATCCATAGAAAGTTATGTACATAGAGATTTTAATAACCAGGTTTGTATGGGGTTCAAATGGTAGTGTGTCCAGTAAGTCTGATAACGCCCGGAATCTCTCCCCATCTATGGGTAAATGTTTTTGAGTAGTGTGATGATCTATTTTATTTATACCTCTTAATATATTCTTTACCGGGTAAGCCGAAAAAAAGGAGTATGATTTGGCATGGCTGTCAAAATGTAGTGCTGTATGCCTGATAGGTAGAGTTTGATAGTGTTGTCTGAAAGTTGTAGATGAAGGTGGCAAAATGCGTCAAATGCAACCATGGTTTGCATCGAATGATTGTGAATTGTTTAGCTGCTAATCTGCTAAATAGTACATTTGCGGCCTGCGGTGTACTTCATTTGTGAGAGTCAAATAGAAGCGTCAATTAGTGCGCAGTTGTAAACATTCTAATTGTTTTGCTGCTAATCTGCTGCTTACATTTGAGTTTTAAAAAGTAAAAATGTTTTAATGTTTTTGGTGCTAAATAGTATATTTTGGGTGTGCACTTCATATCTGAGAGTCAAATAGAAGCGTCTAATAGTGTGCTTACAGCGCAGTTGTAAAAATTCTAATTTTCTGGGTGCTAATCTGCTAAATAGTACATTTTGGGGCCTGCTCTTCATATCTACAAGTCATGCTACAACAAAATTAAAAAAAGTTTTAAAATATGTATGGGCCAACCAGTGGCTGTAAAAACAAAGTTTTACTGGTTACATTCATGACTACACACTCTAGTGAACAGGACCTTCATGTAGTGTGTTCTTTTTTTTTTTTAAATCATACAGCATCCTTTCATGTGCTTTGCAGATGTTATATTGTTAATTACCAATTTTTGTTTAGCCTGATTTTTTTTTAAAAAAGTGAAAAATAAGTGTTATTGTGATCGCTTCATATACAGAAGCATTAATATACATTTCTATATTGTGTAAAGACACAACTACAAAGTTAAAAACCAAACACCAAAACAACGTGCCAGACAATCTACCTGTGCATGGCTAGTGTGATACAATAAGTCTACATCTTAAAAATGCAATAACCCACAGAAGATGGGTGAGAATTTATTTTGCAAATGGAACTTTGATTCGAATTTACTTCATCGGTCACTTGTAATATTGTTTCACACTTTCAACACTTGTTACACAGATTCTATTGATAGAAAACAGATTGATATTTTCTACACTAGAAACTACCAGATAACCAACTGCTATATTTAAACCAGTGATCAATAGCTAAGAGGTGCTTCAACAATATTGTAATTTTGGGGCAATACCCTCACAAGTCAAACTGAGAGGTCAGTTTATAGGGAAAACTGTTGCCTGGATACAATTCTAAAACAATTTCCATATGTTCTTTGCAGACTTTACATGCTGGAAAAACACAGGTGCCAACTGCTGTGGCTTTCTGCAGTATGCATACCGGCAAGGAGGGCAGGGTTGAGGAGTGGGTGGAAGATGATGTGGAGGATGATGAGGTCCTAGACCCCACATGGAATCAAGGTCATGCAAGTGACGTGTGCAGTTTGGAGGAAGAGGCACTGGTCGCACAGACGCACCAGCACAGCATAAGAGGGAGCAGGGTGCAAAAGCGGAGCGGCCGTCCCCTAGCGCTCGTCGGCATGTATTAGTTTGAGAATTACCAGTTATCCAAGTAATACATGTAGTGATTAAAGGATCCATAATAGAGTTGAGCGAACCAGATTTAACGATCCATTTGTAGCTTCACAGTCAGGTGGGCAGTCCGATGACCAGGACCCAGACACTGTCTGGGCGGCGCGGTCCGACGACCGGGACCCAGTATGCATGATGTTAAAGTTAGGAGTCACAGTGTGGAATGGATTAGCAGAGTCTGGTGCAGGGTAACCGCATGCCCCCTGGTGTTGAGCACCAGCGTTTGTGCGGTCACATACCAGGACCCTGATGCAGCTTCAGTAAAAAGAGCACTGGATACCAGAAGCCATCACCAACTGATCCACAACTTGGAACAGGATGTGACATTTACTGTAGGGGCTGTGCGCGCTTTTGGCGTTCTCACCTTGCTGCTTGCCTGTCTGCGCTGCAGCGTAACTTCGGCCTTCCCGCTCACCGCCTCATGAGACTGTGTGAGCAGCAGCAGGTGAAAGTGGAGTTTCAGCTGCAGCACGCATGGGTCAGTGGCTCTGCACCAGACTTCCCTCCAATTGATCAGAGTTAAAGGATTTCAAGTGGACTCATTACAATTAAAGGGCCTCTAAAGAGTCCTGTATTGTTATTTGTCGTCACTACCTTCCCGCGTCGGGAGTGGGTCATTTGCGCGCCTGCTGCCTTCCTTGCATGTGGCAACCGTTTCTCAGGATCCCTGTATGGAATGGAACCCTGATTCCCAGTTACCCGCAGTCACCATGGTATGAGCAGAAACTGGCATCGAAAGTTGATATGGATGACATCCGAATGCAAAGTCGCCGTCACGGGGATGTGCGATTGGCCCGAGCTTCTCTAGAGTCAACAAAGTGCCTGCACAACTATAATGTCAACAGCTACTCTGCGGAACTGAGTTGTCTTTTTTATATGTCCCAATATTTTGGGGGCTACCCCAATTAAAATAAAAAATAGATATATATAAACAGTGTTGGCTACCTCCTCCTTCTCCACCGCCGCTTCCACCTACACCGTCACAGTCACCGCCTCCTCAACCTAATGATCACTTAGTATAAACTATGTACACATTAGCAGAGGCTTGTGAAGGCCTTTTCTCCATGCATGAGGACTGCAAGAAATGTACCGCAGGCCGCAAATATTTTTTTTTTTGTACGTCCCAATATTTTGTGGACTACCACAATAAAAAAAAAAAAACATAAAAAACAGTGTTGGCTACCTCATCCTTCTCCTCCACCACCGCTTCCACCTACACCGCCATGGTCACCGCCTCCTCAACTTATGGGTCACTTAGTATAAACTATGTACACATTAGCAGAGGCTTGTGAAGGCCTTTTCTCCATGCATCAGGAGTTGAGCATTTCTCCATGCATCAGGACTGCAAGAAATGCACCGCAGGCCGCAAATGTTTCTTTTTTTGTATGTCCCAATATTTTGTGGGCTACCACAATTAAAAAACAAACAAACATAAAAAACAGTGTTGGCTACCTCATCCTCCACCTACGCCGCCACGGTCACCGCCTCCTCAACCTATGGGTCACTTAGTATAAACTATGTACACATTAGCAGAGGCTTGTGAAGGCCTTTTCTCCATGCATCAGGAGTTGAGCATTTCTCCATGCATCAGGACTGCAAGAAATGCACCGCAGGCCACAAATGTTTTTTTTTTTTTTGTATGTCCCAATATTTTGTGGGCTACCACAATAAAAAAAAAAAAACATAAAAAACAGTGTTGGCTACCTCCTCCTCCTCCTCCACCGCTGCTTCCACCTACACGGTTACCGCCTCCTCAACCCATGGGTCACTTATTATAAACTATGTACACATTAGCAGAGGCTTGTGAAGGCCTTTTTTTTTACATGCATCAGGAGTTGAGCTCAGTTTGAACAATGAAAGAGAATACCCTGCACTCCAATCCTCTCTCAAATGGATAATTCTGGTGATCCTCCTGACAGCCTTGCTTTAGATTTTGATTTATGTTCTTCCAAAGCTAAAATCAAAGATTCCATCTAGTGCTATTTTATGGTTGAGCTGTATTTTTTTTTAATGTTATTTTAAGTGATTTCCCTATCTACATTTGTTTGTAGGGCATTTGTCCGACTCTTACCCCCATTTTAATTTCCTTTGCAGCTCTCTAGCCCTTTCCAGGAGTTCTTTAGAGGCATTTTTGTGGCCAAAAGTTCGGGTCTGTATTGACTTCAATGGGATTTGGGGTCAAGTTCGGGTTCAAGTTTGAGCCCGAACCCGGATTTTTTTTTCAAAGTTCGGCCAAACCCGCCGGACCCGAAAATCCAGGTGTCCGCTCAACTCTAATCGTGAATGTTGAATTCTACGGAGAACCTCTGAAAAATGACCATGGCTCTATCGTATGTTCTCTTAGTGTTTGCGGATAAGGCTACTTGTGCTAATTCCTTGCCGTGCCCAATAGCTGGGTGAAGAACAAAGAATTCCTGCAATTTACAACGGGACAAAGCGTCAGCGGCAAAGCTGGAGTAGCCTGGTATGTATTCGCAGTAGAGGAAGAACTGAAATCTGGCAGCCAACCAGGTCAGCCTGCAAACTAACCTCATAATGGTCAACGAAGATGATCGACCCTTATTACTTATGTCGCAGGCTGCCACATTTTCAGTATAACATTGGACTGCCATGCCCGACCAGGATTTGCCCCATGTGTATGCAGCTGCCACTATTGGGTACATTTCGAATAATGCCAATGTCTCGCGAAAGGAAGGTAGATCAAGTGTCTCTTCCGGCCAGCAATCTCTTAACCAGTGTTATCTATAGATTGCTGCAAACCCAGTATTAGCGGCTGCATCTGTCCAAAAGACTTGGGATTGGTCAGATACTGGTGGAATGAACATTGAAATCCTATTCCAGTGATCTAAGATCTAAGATGCCACATGACCAGGTCTGCCTTTGCCGGAGGATCTAAGTGACCAATATCCCCGTCGGGCAGAAATTGTAATAAGCGTAACAGTCTAGAAATAAATTATCTCCCCTGAGGAATAATGCGCATGGCGAAGTTTAACCCCATTAAGGACCAAACTTCTAGAATAAAAGGGAATCATGACATGTCACACATGTCATGTGTCCTTAAGGGGTTAAAGAACCTAACAATGATTGTAGGTCTTTCCGAGTGCAAGTTCCTAGTTGAAGGAACCTGTTCACGTGTTTACGAATGCGCATGAGCTTAACCTCGGGGAGACTTGACTGCATGGTACCAGAATTCAGTGTGATACCTAGGAAATTAAGTCTAGTGGTGGGTTCAGTAGTTTTTTCTTGTGACAGAGGAACGCCTAGAGTTGAAAATAGTGCTGTGGTGCTCTTTAGAGTGCTGTTGCTATTTTCCACCATTAAGAAGTCATCTAGATAGTGTATCACGGTGGGTCAACTAGTGATGTTGAGGAGAAGCCAGTAGAGAGTCTCAGCAAACATGTCAAATATTTTGGGGATACTTTTTGCCCCGAAGGTGAGTCTGGTAACCCCCCAAAAGTGAGTCTCATTGTAGATGAATGAGGAGCAGACAGATCAATGTTAAGATGTTTTTTTATTGGAGCCAGGAGGTGAAGGGGGGAGGAAAAGGGGCCTATCATGAAATTTCCTTCCCAATAAGAGCGTCTACTGTATGTGGTTCGTGCCTAGCAGATAGGAGATTGGGACATTCCAAGGTACCTACGGGGAGTGACACCAACCCAGTGTAGAACCCTTGAGAAAAAACGTGAATTAAATATTGTACCAAGTGAGGGGACGGATGTGACTTTAAGTAGAATTACAAATTACTTATATTCACCTCGGTTAGTCATTGTTGTGGGTTCAACTTAGGCAGGCACATGGTTTTGGCAACAGCCCTAAGGCATATTGAGCATACATGCAGTAATCTGCAAGCACTAAAACTGCATTCTCCAACATTCAAATTATTGCAGGTTTTTGTATATGCCAAGGTAGACAATGGGACAACCGAGCTTGTCTTTTAAGCCGCGTTGGTCAGGCTTGTTAGCCCCGCCTGGGTGATTCGAATAGGAGGAGGGATTGGCTTTTGAGGGGCACAAATTGGTGGTATGGGAGGTGGATAAGCAATTTGCACAAAACAGGGGTAACAGGCCTGCAAAATGTCTGCAAAAGAGTTCTGTGTCTAACAGGCTCCAGTCAGTGCAGATGTTAAACTGGGCCAGGGTTACAGCCGCTTTTGCCGACACAGACTTGTGGAAGTCATAAAACATAAAACCCCCGTACTTGTGGCCGAAGTCCACCACTTTGTGCAAGTATAAATCCAGTTCCTCTCGACATTGTGGATTAACAGAGCACACAACATCCCTGTAAATACCGAAGGCTAGGACAAACTCGGGTATGGTGAGTTTTTTATTGAGTCGCAGGTCTCCAGCCTTCAATAAGACAGCCCAATCGCCATAATTGTATGTTCTGTTCTCCACAACGTCTTGGAAAGCTATTAGTAATGAGACTAGATTTATATCTTTCCCATCTAAAATATCCTTACAGAGAGACGGACGGACCATGTGTGCTGGGGTAATTACGTGGGTGGAGGGGGGGTGAAAGGTGAGGCGGGGGAACTACCCTGTGAATTGGAAGGTGTGAGTGCTTCTGCAGACCCTATGGGAGGAGGATCTATGCGAGCTAGGCTGGCATTTTCCAATTTAGTCAGTCTAGCATTAATGGACTGAAGAGATGACAGGATGGTGTTTAGAGTTCATTGTATGTCTGAGTGAAGTGTGTGCCTGTGTGTGTACTGGGGATTTAGCATGTGTCTGTGTGTGTGCTGGGGATGTAGTATATGTCTGTGTGTGCTGGGGATGTAGCATGTGCCTGTGTGTATGCAGGTGATGTCGCTTGTATCTGTGTGTTCACTGCAGCCAATACACTTACCTATGCACTGTCTGTGCATGTGCATGTGTGTCAGTGTTTGTATCTGTATTTCTGTATCTGTATGTGTGTAAGTGATTGTATCTGTTTGTCTATGTACCTGCATGTGTGGCAGTGTTTGTGTCTGTATATCTGCATGTGTATCAGTGCGTCTGTGCAACTGTATGTGTGTCTGCGCATCTGCCTGTTTGTCAGTTTATGTATCAAAAACTGATACACATGCAGATACTGACAGACATACATATGTACAGAAACACTGATACGCCTGCAGATACACAAACATACAGACATACACACATACAGACACTGACACATACAGATACACACACTGACACATACAGAAGCACATACTACCACAAATGCAAACATGCAGACATACAGATACACACACTACACACACATTACATACATACAGTATACACAAACTACACACAGATACACACATTACACACATACAGACACACACACTACACACAGATACACACACTACACATATACACTACACATTACACGCATAAACACACAGATACACACACTACACATACACAGATACAAACACACAGATACCCACACTACATATAGATACACATATTACACACATACAGGTACAAACACTACACACAGATACACACACTACACATAAATACACACATACACACACAGATACACAGATACACACAGATGCACACACTACACACATTACACCCATACAGACACACATATACCCACACTACACACACATTAAACACATACAAAAGATACACACACAAACACACAGCTACACACACATACAAACACACATTAAAAAAAAATAAGCCACTCAGCAGGTTCTTACCTTCTGCTGGCAGTGGCTGGTGGGAGTTTGGGGGATGCTCTCCCGATCCGGACCCATCCTCGCAGCTCCCTGCTCCCGCACTGCTGTGTGAGTGAGCTGGGAGGAAATGATACAATGTCACTTCCTCCCAGTTGTCTTTGCAGGATGAAAGGGGCCCGGTCGCACTCTTAAATTGTCACAGCGCACAACCGAATCCCCTCATTGCAATTGCCCATCGGGTGTCCCTAAGGGCATGGGCCACCGGATGGACCCTCACACAGCTACTGCACCACCGCTAGGGGTTGGGAGCTGCTGTTTTAGATTATGACAGGGATGACAAAATGCCGCCCCTGTCAGAGTGCCGCCTGGAGCCGTGGCTCCACCGCGGTCTAAGGACGGACCTGCACTGTATCTGCTATACTACAATATAAATGGGTGATATGGCCATATCTCTATTGTCTCTAGCTTCGGCATAGACATATTCTGTCTGTCATTTTATGTCTCACTTCCTTCCTGAACTATTAATAGGCAACAAGCTATTCTGTCAGAGGAAATAAAAGAGGTAAGAAAGGTTTGGCTAAAATGAGCATGTGTTTTAACTTTGTGCTTAACCTAATGTTAGTATCACTTTATACATCAATGCTGTCTGCCTATGTAATACATTTACTAATGCAGTGCAGGCTGCTAGAGGATCTTAACTAAACCTATTGCCGCTGGTGTTATATTTATGAAAGTCAAGTAGTGATGAATTGAAGTGTGTGCCTGATACCATGGCAACTGGAAGGAGAGGATGGGATACTGATTTGTCAGCATTCTCAAGTTTTGTGTTCTATAAACAATAAGCTATTGTGGCCAAGCTAAATTTAATGTTGATTCCTGCCAAAGTACAGATGCGTGCTTCATTGCTGGCGGGAGTAACAAACCAATGACCCTAAACTTGTTGAAGCTTAAGTGTTGTTAAATTGTTGCTGTATTCAAAATTGAAAGCAACATGGTTCAACAATTATGGGAAAAAAAATAATTTCTATGCACAGTAAGAAAAATAATGTTTAAATATTGTATGTAAAACACAATGGTTTAGTTAACAAAAAGTCAAGGACAGGTGGTGGGGCTCTGATTTACTTTTGTATAAATGACTATTATTTGATATACTTATTTTAATAAACTTTCTTAAACTAAACCTTTAAAAAAAAAGGAGTGCACCTATTGATATATTGTTACAAGAAACAAGCCAAGAAGAAGCACTTATAATGATAACGAATTCACTCTTGTAGTCATAATCGTGTACAATCACAATGGTCCAGAAACTGTAGGTATGAGTATTTGCAGGCTCTGGTGTCATTCCAATATAAAAGGAAATGCTTATGCTTCAAATGATGCATCACAACATTAGTTACTAGTCAGTATAATGAGGTAAAAGGTATGGGCAAGTGGATGCCAAAAGCTTAACATCAAGAGGAGAACCTCAAATTAAAAACTGATGCAGAACCATGGTCCAGAGACAAGACAGTCAGACATACAACCTATAACTAGACTTAAAGATTTGTTTTATTCTGAACTGCAATTCATCTGAGTTGGGCCGATTGGGTGATCGTCAGAATCAGGGTCTGACTGTGGATACAAAGCAGCCCTGTAAAAAAAATCTATGCCAGCCCCATAAGTCATTGTGCCATGTATTGTGGGTTTTACATATTATTGGTATATTTATTTTCCTAATTCAAAATATTGGTCCATTTAGAGTAAAACATTTAATTATACAGTAAGCATACTCACATGCAGACACAGACAATCTCACATTTAATTATGTAGTAAGCATACTCACATGCAGACACAGACAATGACAAAAGCTCATTGATGCACATGCTCACAGACAGACAATCTCATACATATGCTCATTGACATAAAAACACAAGCTCACTGATGCACACAAATATGCTCACTGATAGAAAATCTCACTGAGACACACAGGCAAGCTTATTGGTATACACACATATTTAGTACAGACAAACTCTGACACGCACAAGCTTACTACAGACAAGCTCACTGTCACACACACATTCTTACTGATACCCACATGTTAACTACAGACAAGCACACTGACACACACATTCTCACTACAGAATGCTAACACACACATGCTCACTACAGAAACTCTACTGATACACACATGCTATCTACAGACAACCTCACTGACACACAAATGCTAGATACAGATAAGCTCACTGACACGTACATATGCTCACTGCAGCACACATGCTCACTACAGACAAGCTCACTGACACATCCATGCTCCCTGCAGAAAAGCTCACTGATACACACGTACTCACTACAGACAAGCTCAATGACACACACACACATGCTCACTGTAGACAAGCTCACACACATGCTCACTACAGAAAAGCACACACACACATACTCACTACAGACAAGTTCCCTGACACACACAAACTCACTAAAGACAAGCTCACTGTCACACACATGCTCACCACAGACACGGTCACTAACACACACACATGCTCCCTGCAGAAAAGCTCACACACACGTGCTCACTACAGACAAACTTACACACACGCTCACTACAGACAAGCTCACTGACGCACACAGGTTCTCTCCAGACAAACTCACTGACACACACATGCTCCCTACTGACAAGCTCACTGATGCACACACACTCCCCACAGACAAGCTCACTGACGCATACACTCTCACTACAGACAAGCTCACTGATGCACACATGCTCACTACAGACAAGCTCACTGATGCACACATGCTAACTACAGACAAACTCACTGACACACACATGCTTCCAACAGACAAGCACACTGACACACACATGCTCACTACAGACAAGATCACTGACACATACACACATACAAGCTCACTCACTAGCAGCCACGTACACACACACACACACACAAGCTCACTCAGGAGTAGGCAGACCCCCCCCACACACACACATACAAGCTCACTCAAAAGCAGCCACACATACACATACAAGGTTACTTACTAGCAGTCACACACACAAGCTCATTCAGGAGCAGGCACACACAAACACACACACAAGCTCACTCACTAGCAGCCACACACACATAAGCTCACTCAGGAGCAGGCACACACACACACACACACACAAACACAAGCTCACTCAATAGCAGACACACACACAAGCTCACTCACTGGCAGCCACACACATGTAATCACTGTCATGGCTGAAGATTACCTCTCACTGGTAGGTACATTACCTTTTTTGTGGCCTCTTCCTTCCATATACATATGGCCAGAATTGATGTACATTTTGAAGGGAGACTGACAGGTCTCCCTCCGTCCGCCAGCAGTCTAACTGCACCGCACTAGCCCCCATCAGCCCCCCAGCTCCTCCTTCTTTACTCCCCTCGGACTGACACAAGCTGGCACAGTTCGAGGGGAAAATCATTTAAATTACAGTAGCATGATGTTTTGGGCTGTCTGCCCGGTCTCAGGTGCCGAGACCCATGAATTCATGAATTCATGAATGAGTTCATGAATTCTGACCCGGTGGGCCAGTCCGGCCCTGGTCAGAATTCATGAACTCAGAGCCAAAATGTAGTTGACTCACAAACAAAATGGACTCAAAGATTATTGATAGTTAGGGGACAGTCACTAAATGCTGATTTTATTGAGTGACCAAATGAGGGGAAAAAAGAGAAGCAGTAAAACAAAATTCTATATATACAAGGTCTGTCTGGAAAAAGTCGTTTTTAATATAATAAGAATGCTTTGCATTACATCAATGTAACCTGGCAGTCAAGGAGAGTGGACTGGAATGCATATGCTTGAACAGTGATGACTTCACTGACTAGTCAGTGGGGGGCGCTAGATGCCGTTGAGTGTACAGGTCTACTGTGTGGCCATCCTATTCAAAATGACTGAGTGAGTAGAGCAATGAATCTGCATTAAAAATTTTGCTGTAAGCTTGAACATTCCTCCAAGGAAACTATTCTGATGATTCAGAACGCTTTCAGGGAAAATATGGAGCGCAAATAAAGATGGCCGAGAATCTATTGAAAGATTTGTCGACCTGCATCTTCTGGCTTTTCCAAAAACTAGAATCACCTTTAAAAGGGAAGATATTTCAGATCATCAATGAGATTCACGTAAATACTATGCAAGGAAACTTATCTATGCTTATTGTGTCGAGTTATGGGACATGCATTGTGCAAAAATAGAGGAACCCTGCACGTAAGACCATAAGCCGTTCCCGCTGTTCCTGCAGGCCCTCCTCCTCCCCGTGTTCCCCCTGACATGGGGGGGGGGGGCAGCAAGAGGTGATAGACAAACCCCCCCCCCAGTCGGGCGCCTGTCTCCATCTCAGCCGCGAGACAGGCGCCCGACCCACTGGACCATTGGACCACTGGACCCCAGGGACAAGTCCACGCCAGCACTCCAGGTAGGGAGGCTGGGTTGACAATTTTAAATTAAAAAAATAATAATTTGTGTATGTGTGTGAGTGTGTGTGTGTGTGTGTCTGTGAGTGTATGTGTGTGTGTTTGTGAGTGTATGTGTATGTAAGTGTGTGTGTGTCTATGAGTGTATGTGTATGTGTGTCTGTGAATGTATGTGTATGTGTGTCTGTGAATGTATGTGTGTGTATGTGTGTCTGTGTATGTGTGTGTCTGTGAGTGTATTTGTCTGTAAGTGTGTGTATGTGTGTGTGTCTGTGAATGTATGTGTGTGTGTCTGTAAGTGTGTGTGTGAGTGTGAGTCTGTGAATGTATGTGTGTGTGCTTGTAAGTGTGTGTGTGTATGTGTGTCTGTGAATATATGTGTGTGTGTCTGTAAGTGTGTGTCTGAGTATGTGTGTGTGAGTGTATGTGTGTGTATGTGTATATATATATACACACAAGTGTATATATTTTTTTGGGGGGGTGGGAATCTTCGGAGAGTTCCCACACTTTATTCCCTGCTGGCAGGGGAGATCTCCGGATCTTCCCTGTTGGCTCATGCAGAGCTGGCGCTATCTGAGTGCCGGCTCTGCTCTAAGCCTCCATGGGCCGGCGGGGAGATCAAAGATCAAAGATCTACTTCACCAGCCCACAGCAGCATGGAGGGAGGCAGGAGAGGACACGAGGAGCTCTAGACAGAAGCTCCGCCAGGTTCCTCTAGCAAGATCTGAGCATTGCCGCGGCAATGCTCGGATCTCGCGAGAGTGAACTCTAGCCCCGCAGGTTCACTCTCCCTTGGACAGCAAGGATCCCCCCTCCCTACATAAGGTAAGAAGGGAGGGGGGTTATTTACTAATCTGCCCCACCTTCACAATCCCTCCAAACATACAGCACACCCACACACATACAGCACCCACGCACATACAGCACCCTAACACAAACAGCGCACGCCCACAGCACCCTCACATACACAGCACACAAACAGCACCCTCACACAAACAGCACCCACACACAGAGCATCCTCACACACACACACACAGCACACTAACAGCACCCTCACAAACACACACACACAGCACCCTTACAAGCACACAACACCCTCACACACAGCACACTAACAGCACCCTCACAAACACACACAGCACACTAACAGCACCCTCACAAATACACAACACACACAGCACCCTTACAAGCACACAACACCCTCACACACAGCACACTAACAGCACCCTCACAAACACACACAGCACACTAACAGGACCCTAACACACAGCACACAAACAGCAGCTTCACACACAAACCGCACCCTCACACACAGCACACTACCAGCACCCTCACACACATAGCACACTACCAACACCCTCACACACACATCACACTAACAGCACCCTCACACACACACACACACAGCACCCTTACACACACAGCACCCTCACACAGCGCACTAACAGCACACACTCACACAAACAGCAGTATATGTATGTGTGTGTATGTATATGTATATATATATATATATATATACACATACATGCGGCGTGTGTTTGTGCTTTAGGGTACACACCCTAATGCAATAGACTGTGCACGCCTATGCGTAAGACACTCTCTAGAGTTATACTGCAAATGTAATTCAGTAAAGCCTGGTACTCAACTCAAAATCAGTCAGGAACCATGCCAGCTCTGACATCCATACTCGCTCATCAGATTGGTAACATTCAGACACGTGTTTTTGTTTTCAAACTAATTATCAAAATTTGGAATAGGAAGTGTTGTTGTATTGCCTATCCTTTTTTTCCATTCAAAAATACCTTACACCCTTTTTTGAGACAGTGCTATCTGCAGATACTGCATTTGGTTCTTCAACCCTTTGAGGTTTATGAATGTAATATTTTCCACAACACTTCTTGATGCATATAATTTCAGCTGGAATCTAATGCCATGGTTACCAAACAAAACACACAGATCTCAGAATTTTTATTTTTTCCCAAAGCATGCATTAGGGAACATTAACTATAATAATGTGTTCAGCATGGATGCCAATCAACAACAACAACTTAAAGAATAAGCTATTTTCAGACTTGTCCATTATTTGGTATGCAGCATATTTTGAAATACAGAAAAGTAAATCTGAAAAGACAGACAGGATGTACAGAAAAGAATTGCAAACACCATCACAGGGAGAGATTAATTCAACTGTCAAATATAAAATGCAACTGAATAGCCCTTTATGCCAAACACAAATTTAAACACAGTTGCTATGTACATACATTTTCATTAACTAATTATTTTAAGATTTGTTAAAAGATTTATAAACACTGAATATTATAATATTATTCAACACTTACAGTGGGGTAGCAAAATAAAAGGTAGAATATTTAACCCCTTAAGGACAGGACTGTTTTGGCGATGTTGTACGTTAAGGACCAGGGCTGTTTTAACCTTTTTCGTGGTGTTTGTGTTTAGCTGTAATTTTCCGCTCTCTCATTTACTGTTCCCATACAAGTTACATATTGTTTTTTTTGCAACAAAAAGGGCTTTCTTTACATACCATTATTTGTATCATGTCATATAATTTACTTTAAAAAACATAATAAAATATGATGAAAAATTGAAAAACATTTTTTTTACTTACCTAAAGCTAATGAAAAAAAACTGCTAAATAGATTCCAAATGTTGTCCTGAGTTTAAAAACACCCAGTGTTTACATGCTTTTTTTTTTTTGCAAGTTAAAGGGCTATAAGTACAAATAGGAAATTGCAAATGGTATGCCATCATGGGGGTAATTCTCATTCCTGGGCTGCCATACGCTCTCAAAGGCAACATAACCAACCTGGCAATTTTAAATGTAAAAATATTTGACCCTGTAACTTTCAAAAACACTATAAAACCTGTACATGGGGGGTACAGTTATACTCGGGAGACTTTGCTGAACACAAATATTAGTGTTTCAAAACAGTAAAATGTATCACAACAATTATATCATCAGTGAAAGTGCAGTTTGTGTGTGAAAAATTCAAAAAAAGTCACTTTCACTGACAATATCATCGCTGTGATATGTTTTACTGTTTTGAAACACTAATATTTGTATTCAGCGAAGTCTCCCGAGTAAAACAGTATCCCTCATGTACAGGTTTTAGGGTGCCATTGAAAGTTACAGGGTTAAATACAGTGCTCGCAAATTAAATTCTCTGGACTTTCCGCCTGGGTTGTCAGGCAGGTCCCTCAAATTGCAATCAATAAAATTACTTAATTATGTAAAAATATTACATAAATACACACATAGAATTTAAATATATATGAATATTTATATATTTGAAGTCTACGTGTATATTTATTAAATTAATTATTTAATTTTGTACATGGATATATATATATATATATATATATATATATATATTTCATATTATTTTGATTTATTTTTCATTCTAAGTGTGTTTTGATATAAATATATATATATATTTATATCAAAACATATATATATATATATATATATATATATATATATATTAATATCAAAATACAGTTAGGATAAAATTTCATATATGTATATAGATTTTTTTTATATATTTACTTTTTTATTTATTTTAATTTACTTATTATTTGTATGTTATAATATATATATATATATATATACACACAATATATATATATTTGTGTGTAATTTAATTCTAAGTGTATTTTTATATTAATATATGTATATATTAATATAAAAATACACTTATTATGACATTATAAATATAAGATATATAGATATAATATATGTCTATATGTCATATATATATATATATATATATATATATATATATATACACATATATAATTATGTTTTTATTAACATTAAAGGGACACTCCAGGCACCCAGATCACTTCTGCCCATTGGAGTGGTCTGGGTGCCAGCTCCCACTACTCCTAACCCTGCAAGTGTAATTATTGCAGTTTTTTTATAAACTGCAATAATTACCTTGCAGGGTTAACTCCACCTCTAGTGGCTGTCTGTTAGAGGACCTCCAGCGTCGCTCATTTCCCCATAGGAAAGCATTGAAATTATTTTTCAATGCTTTCCTATGGGGAGCGCTAATGCGCATGCGCGGCATGCGTATTAGGTCTCCTCGGCCGGTGGGCAGGATCAGTCTCGCCCACCGGCCGACGCAATACAGAGGAGGAGCGGCACGGAGGAGGAGACAGCGGCGAGGGACATCACCGCTGCCTCAGGTAAGTGACTGAAGGGGTTTTTACCCCTTCAGTAACTGGGGATTTATTTAAGTTCTTTGAAAAGTATAGAAATATAAAGAAGAAAAAAATAAGAGGAATTAAAATACTAGGCATATAAAAACTATGTAAAATACAAACGTATCCAATATACACCAAACTAATAGTATATAGAAAAAGCTACGTAGCTCAATAGTACAGCTTCCCAAGGTCCCTTCCCTGATGGTGACCTCACATAGACAAATTATATACAGAAAATGGGATCCAGCTGGATATCTAAAACAAAATAATAACGGATAATAGTGCAAAACTGTTTAAGGATGTTTGCAAGGAGTCCCCACTTTAAATGGAACTCACAAACTCCAGATGAAAAAGCGCATTGAGGCTGCCGTGCCCCCCAGGGGAGGTCTGGTTACTCGGTCAGAATGATGCTTTTTGGATTCAAATCAGGAATCAGGTAGGTAGGTATAAAATAATTTATTACAAACAAACTTAGATAAAATAAGTATATAAAATATGGTGGTATATCACTGGTCCTACGCGTTTCGTTTCTATAGAAACTTCCTCAGGGACACCTTTTGTGCAATTACAATTTTAAAACATCTAACAATAAAATATCCTACCCTTCCCTTTCTACCCTCTTCTTAAGTAGGGATCTTCCTGATTTCCTCTGGTGTGTTCATGGGTGATTTCTTGTGATTTGCCAATCACTGAAGCTTGTTTCACTTCCCCACCGCTGCTTGTAATCTTCTTAATTACCGCTGTGGATTTCTCCATATAACTGCTACACTTCCAACTTGCATTCCACTCTGTCATCTTATGCGTTCCAAATTTTCAGTAAACTTATATGTTCACAAAGCCATCTCAAGATGGTTTATCGTTTTGAAGAAATTACTCAGTAGCCAATATCCTCTATTCTTATTTCTAACCATTTTATTTCTTGGGTACAAATTTGAATCAGTGCAGGCTATAATGTTATCCCCAATCTATTTTGTATACTCTTCTTATTATTTTATTATAGCACCATTTTAAAGGGTTTCTATCAATTACAGAATATATATATAGATCTTTGTTCTTTTTGCAGAAACTGGATAATGAATCTTAAAAATGAACTCCTTATAATGGAGAAATATTTTCTCAAATCAGCAATAGAATGAAAAAATATCTAGAAAAATTGAATAAAATGAAATAAAATATAACTAAAGATTTGTTATTGAAAGATTAGAAAATAAAATCAAAATAAATATAAAATAAAAGTAAATAAAAATAAAAATAAATATAAAAATAAAAATAAATAAATATAAAATTGAAATTAAAATAAAAAAAATAAAAAAATATATATTTTAAAAAAAATAAAAATACACATAAATGGTGCCAAATTGTCTCATGAATTCTGACTTGTGCCCTTAGGGTTTCTCTCCATATCCACAGTAACCATACATTTTATAAAAAACAAACCAAATCAATCACAATATTTAATCCACTCGACTCCAGTGTCTGCAATCTATGTATCCAATATGTTTCACATTGTGACAAGGATCTCAATCTGTTACCTCCCCTCCAATGTTGGTCAATTTCTTTCTATTCTAATGCATATCAATTTTTGGTAGTCAAAAGGCGTCATTCTGACCGAGTAACCTGACCTCCCCTGGGGGCGATAGCAGCTTCAATGCGCTCTTTCATCTGGTGTTTGTGAGTTCCATAAAAAGTGGGGGCACTGCAAACCTCCTTAAACAGTGTTGCACTGTTATTTGTTATTTTTTTTGTTTTAGATATCCAGCTGTATCCCATTTTCTGTATATACTTTATAAAAAAAAAAAAACTATGGTGCTGATTGACTTCCTTAAAACTGTAGTTTCATCCTTTTGCAATCTTGTATGGTTCTAGTAAAACTTAAAAAATATTCAAGAGACACTGGGTTTACAGGAAGACGTGCAAGATAACTGTTATATTTAGAAGTATATTAAATTAAATTATATTAATTGCATTAATCAATTCTTCACATCAATTGCTTTCAAATATTGTGTTTAAAGTAATATTTTTGATAGCTTGAGTGAAAAAAAGATCTGAGTAGAGCTAAAATCTGCGTAAAGATAAACTGTGGAGGTTATAGGTTCCCACTGCCCCTCTGCTAATAGGTTGTGCATGGTTTTAACCCAATTTTCCCTTAGACATGGATCACTGAGGATGGGGAGTACCTACATTCCAGATAACTCATATTTGGAAACAAAACAAACAAACAAACAAAAAAAAAACAGTGGTTTAAACTGTTTGCTTACCACTCCATATCTGTTACATGAGGCAAATCTCTTAGGTGGGTCCTACACTAACAATTAACATTGCTTCCTTCAGCTACAGGTAAAACGAAATTGCTAATGAGACAGAGATGGGTATTTTTCTAACCCCTACATACTTATGAGGCCTTAACAGGGACTACATGGGGTGGGTGACCGCATTGCATGGCTGTGTGTGACCATGGTCATTGCTGCCGCCCAGGAGTAGTGGGAGTCTGAGCGGAGGACTTGTTTTTGTGTATTTGTATTTGTTTTTGTATCACACAGCCCTGATACAATGCTGTCGCCCACCCCATGTGTTCCCTATTAAGGGTTAATAAGTATGTAGGGGTTTAGAAAAATCCGCCTCTCTGTCTCATTAGTGATTATTTTTTTAACTGGAGCTGAAGCAAGCAAGGTGAATTGTTAGTGTATGACCCACCTAAGAGGCTCGCCTTGAAATGGCAGATGGACTTTCACCTAATAGCCATTGGAGTGATCACATAAAACCCCCATTTATATAAATGTGCATAGGGATTTGGGATAGTGCCCAGGTAACTCTTTTCTTTGGTTTTTATTGTGTGTATTGGGGCTGATTTGTACTATGGTCATTGCTGCTGCCCAGGAGTAGTGGAAGTTTGAGCACATTACTTATTTTTGTGTATTTGCATGTTAAGTTATAAACAACCAACCAATAAATTAATGTACACTTGTTCTTAGACCAACAGTTGTACTGCCAAAGTGTTGCTTTCTAGAAATTGGTTGGAGAGGAGATAACACTATTAGAAATTGTAAGATTTATGTACACAACACAAATTCCAGTACTGTCAGTACCTAATTCCAGTAATGAACTATATCCTTTAATACTACGGACATGGGCCTTCTTTTTTACACTTGTCCTGTAATTGTTTTGTATGATATATTTTTAGCAAGTGTGCAATATCCTACTGGTGACCCCTCCTATGCATGTTAAGTACTAGCAGACTTAGACACCTGGCATTGATCATAGGACATTTCTGTTTTCATATTTGGTTTTACTCTTCAGTGCTGCGTTAAATATAATATACTCTGATTTCGTTGACTTACGTGGTGCAATGCCTATTCTAAGTTGGCAAAAATTGATAAATATATATCTGTATAAAAAAAATAGGAAGTGAGAAAACTTGAATGAATGATTGTAGTCATTTTCCTTTTGTATTCTTGTAATAATGAAAAATTGAGAACTGGAGTCATTTTAAGTTTAAAAAAAATATATATTTATCCACAGAGGAAAAGGCGAGTGGGCAATTGACAACCTACTCACCCATTCCACTCTGATAAGAACAAGGCTTTTTGATTCCCACACATACAGTCTACAGCATCAGTGACTGTCCTTTAGTTAAAAAAAATAAAAATAAACTGTGCTCTATGAGCTAATATGGACGTGTTTGAGGAGGTGGCATGCATAGTCATACTGCAAGCCACTGCAATGAAAATGTTATTGTTAAATTATAAAGTCAAACTATCTCAATAACAAAATTAACAACTTATTGAACTAATTAAGAATTTGCAACTCAACAATTGCAACAACACATACCTTAAACTGAGTATTTTGCTAGAAATTGTAACTTTTAACAATTACAATAACTGCAGTATCAATGATAAACATGATGGAAGGAGCCCAGGAGACCCAATTCCTCCAATACGATGGATTGAGTATATGCTCTTACAGTTATGGTAATTCAACTCCAGGCTCTTAATAAATTTCATAGTGACTTTGTGTCGCATGGCCTTTGAAGATGGTATACCTCCATTTCTTTAATATAATCTTGTCATATTGGGTACTTGTTTGGACTGTGATGAAGTGCTTCTTATTTACATCTCTAATTGTGTCTGCCAAATTGTACTTTACTCATTCTTCCCCAAATGGTTAGCCATCATTACAAACACTTCAAACATGATTGATTAATTCTGCCTGTCACACTCTCCCTCCCAAACACCTATGGCTTGTGGTGTATGTAATTGGATTGGTGATTGTGACTAGTTTGAAGTCTTCGATAGGATGTGTGAATGTGATTAGTTTGTGGTAAAATTAAAAGGTGAATGTGTCTAGGTAGATAGTTGGATGATATGTGGGACAGGTCCTGATGAAAGTGTGTGTGTATGTGTGAGGTCAGGCTGTTTGTGGTTTTGTATGTTAGTGGGGATGATGCTTGCAGGGTTGTTTGTGTGTGGGGATGCTCCTTGTGTTTGAGGGGGAAGGCTGCTTGCAGTGCTGCATATGTAGGAAACAGGTTTTTGTGGGGCTATGTGTATGGATGGAGCTGTTTACGATGTAGTAAGTGCGTGCATGTAAAAAAGAAGCATTGTGTGTATAGGGGCTACAGTGTGTGTGTTTAAGGAGATAAGGTATTTAGTGTGTGTTTGGCGGATAGGGGCTTTAGGATGTGTTAGGGTGGGATAGAAGCTGTAGTGCATGTTTTGGGGAACATTGATGCTGTAGTATGTGTTTTGGAGGAAATTGTTGCAGTATAGTGTTTGTGGGGAAATTGGTGAGGTATTTGTGTGTGTAACATGGGGCAGTAGTGTGTGTGTTTAAGGAGATAAGGGCCTTATTGTGTTTTGGAGGAATAGGTGCTTTAGGATGTTTTAGGATGTTTTGGGGGGACAATTATGGCTATAATGTAGAGGAAATTGTGGCTGTAGATTGTGTGTGAGAAAATTGGTGATATAGGTTCTGTGTTTGGGAAATTGGGGCAGTAGTGTGTGTTTTGGGGGGAATAGGTGTTGTCTGTGTTGGGGAATATAGTTGTGATAGTGTTCCCACTACAGCATAAAGGACGTGGTAGTAAAGGTTCTGTTGTGGGGCTAGAGGATAGAGTGTTCCTTCAAAGTAAATGGCACATACAGGCTAACAGATCAATAGTAAGCACAGAAAGTAACTCCCAAATGCACACATACAGGCACACTCTTACACTAACATAGACATGCACACAGATAAACATACACAGATACACACATATATACTCACACTTACAGACATGCACTCGCAGTCATAGATAATTCCTAGGTGTACGCACATTGACACACATACACTTAAACGCAAACACAATATCACACACAAATACACACTCAGTAATACAATTAGACACATTTCCTCACATTCATGGCTGCATTACACCCTCTGCTCTTGTCATCCTATCCTTGTGTCTCTCCAGTAGCCCCTGTTCAGCATACCTGATGGTAATCTGTGCCTCGTTGCTTCTTTACAGGCAGCGCCATGCTGGGAGGATGCAAGGGACTACTGTAGCAGTGGGATAGGACCCCCATCACTGCTACACCTGAGGTCACTGGTATTGCATTTGCCATAAGGGTAATTATAGCGACCGGTCCTGGGGCCACGCTGACTCACATAATGCCAGTGAAATAGATCAGCACCGGACAAAAAAAATTTAAGAAAAAATAGTAGCAAATATTCTGCATGACCTCGGTGGCTGTGACGGACTGCCTGGCACCCCGACAGGGTACCTCTGTCAAGCTTGTTCCTAGCTGTCCACTGAGACACATGTAGTGCTTAAGCAGCTTGGCTGGGGTCTTTTTGTTGCTTCCCGCCCTGGAACAGGATCCGGGGTAAAGCTTCAAGTGGTTAAGCTCTCCTGCAGAGAGTATAGCTGATCCACCCAAACACTAGCCGAGACTGAGTGAAGGGAGTAAAGGAACTCTTTTTTTTTTATGACCAAGTTGCCTGCTCATACACAGAACAACCAGCAGGGGGGTCTCCACACAATACAATGCAAGCCCCTCTCAAAAATGTCTGTGCGTGAGCGATAATTTAGTTAAAGACCGATAAGCTAATTATCTCCCAGGAACAGAGAGGAAATCATAAACATATAAAACATAGAAATACCCCAAAACATCATAAAAATATAAAATAACCCCACAAATAATACACCCATGAAGTCCTCGTGCCGAAATTAGTTCCATAGCGATCGCAGCTAAGTACTGCTGAGGACTATTTGTGGGTTTGGTTTGCCAGAGAGACAGCGTTCGGTTCCATTCGCATGAAGGGAAAGTGCCGAACCAGGGGCACCCTGGTCAAGCAACTAATGGCGGTTGGGGAGGTTTAGCTCCCGAACAGGGTCTTTGTATATGGCCCATAGTCCTTGGACAGGAGACTAAATAGCAGGATCCTCTAGGAGCTTGTGGCATAGGCACGTTCATACCATTGTACAGAACACTGGTGAGACCTCACTTGGTGTATTGTACGCAGTACTGGAGACCGTATCTCGAGAAGTATATTGATACTTTAGAGATAGTTCAGAGAAGGGCTACTAAACTAGATCATGGATTGCAGGATAAAACTTACCAGGAAAGGTTAAAGGATCCTAACTAGTGTTGTCGCGAACCCGAAATTTTCGGTTCGCGAACGGCGAACGCGAACTTACGCAAATGTTCGCGAACCGGCGAACCGCGCGAACCGCCATTGACTTCAATGGGCAGGCGAATTTTAAAACCAACAGGGACTCTTTCTGGCCACAAAAGTGATGGAAAAGTTGTTTCAAGGGGACTAACACCTGGACTGTGGCATGCCGGAGGAGGATCCATGGCAAAACTCCCATGGAAAATTACATAGTTGATGCAGAGTCTGCTTTTAATCCATAAAGGGCAGAAATCACCTAACATTGACACCTGTCCTCAAAGCCCCTGATACACACTGACACAGAGCAGAATAGAGACTGTTCCCCGTCCTCAGAGACCATGATACACACTGACACAGAGCAGAATAGAGACTGTTACCCCTACATAGGGTCACTTGGCAGATATGGCGGGGTCGTGGGAGGGGGAGGATGACTTTCACCTCTTCCCCTGTTAGATTCCCGTTGTGCTGTGACATCACCCTTATACGCTGTGTAAAGCATACTATTTAATTTGATCAGCATGGCCACTTGAGTTTTTATAGTTTTCACGCTGCTTGTAGTTTATATATGGTTCACAAAAATCAAACAAACGATAAAGTAAACATGTAAGGATTCAGAATATTCTTTCAAACCCTTACACATTGTGTGTACGTATTTTTTGTCTTAAGTTTGTGGCTTTAAAGAGGTTCACGTTGTTTCTATGATGTGCATAACATGTTCTTGTAAATGTTTGTTAAATTTTTCCTGGAATTGTAATTTTTCAATCTGAATAAAGATAGTCAAATCCCTGATACACACTGACACAGAGCAGAATAGGGACTGTTCCCCCTACATAGGGTCACTTGGCAGATATGGATTGACACCTATCCTAATGATCCCTGATACACACTGACACAGAGCAGAATAGAGACTGTTCCCCCTACATAGGGTCACTTGGCAGATATGGATTGACACCTGTCCTCAAAACCCCTGATGCACACTGACACAGAGCAGAATAGGGACTGTTACCCCTACATAGGGTCACTTGGCAGATATGGATTGACACCTGTCCTCAAAACCCCTGATACACACTGACACAGAGCAGAATAGGGACTGTTCCCCCTACATAGGGTCACTTGGCAGATATGGATTGACACCTGTCCTCAAAACCCCTGATACACACTGACACAGAGCAGAATAGGGACTGTTCCCCCTACATAGGGTCACTTGGCATATATGGATTGACACCTGTCCTCAAAACCCCTGATACACACTGACACAGAGCAGAATAGAGACTGTTCCCCGTCCACAGAGACCATGATACACACTGACACAGAGCAGAATAGAGACTGCCCCCCCTACATAGGGTCACTTGGCAGGTATGGATTGACACCTGTCCTCAAAGCCCCTGATACACACTGACACAGAGCAGAATAGAGACTGTTCCCTGTCCACAGAGTCCATGATACACACTGACACAGAGCAGAATAGAGACTGTTCCCCGTCCACAGAGACCATGATACACACTGACACAGAGCAGAATAGAGACTGTTCCCTGTCCACAGAGTCCATGATACACACTGACACAGAGCAGAATAGAGACTGTTCCCCGTCCACAGAGACCATGATACACACTGACACAGAGCAGAATAGAGACTGTTCCCCGTCCACAGAGACCATGATACACACTGACACAGAGCAGAATAGGGACTGTTACCCCTACATAGGGTCACTTGGCAGGTATGGATTGACACCTGTCCTCAAAGCCCATGATACACACTGGGGGGAGCTACTGTCCTCCCCAACCCCTGCGCGGTGGGTGGGGGCCATAAATCACAATGGGGGGACCTACTGTCCTCCCCCCCTCGGCCCCCACCCCTGCACGGTGGGTGGGGGCCATAAATCACAATGGTGGGGCCTACTTTCCTCCCCCCGGCCCCCATCCCTGCGCGGTGGGTGGGGGGCATAAATCACAATGGGACGGACCTACTGATAGGAGTGGAGTATTGTTCATATCAGTTTAATACCTTCCGCGTCTCCTATCAGTGGACGTGTATATGGCAGCCATTTTAGGAACCGCACACCTGGGACCCGAGCAAGGTAACCTCGTTCAAGCTGCTCTGGTTCCTTGATGAGCCAGCTGCCCGTGAGTTAACATGTCCCGTGGAGAAGCACTCTGTCCTGTAAAGCCTCACCACAAAAAAATTTAATAAATAACAGCACTCGGAGTGGTGAGTTTAGTAAATGTTCATATCAGTTTAATACCTTCCGCTTCTCCTATCAGTGGACGTGTATATGGCAGCCATTTTAGGAACCGCACACCTGGGACCTGAGCAAGGTCACCTCTTTCAACAGGCGACATGATTTGGCCCTGTAAAACTATCCTGGATATTCTCTACAATTTCTATGGATATGGCATTGATATTTGTAACAGGGAGATGGAAGAAGATGCTTGGTCGGTCCTCTTACTTGAAATTTGGGGCACTGCGCGGGCAAGCTAATGTGCCACCAGATAGGAGTGGCAACTGTCAAAGTACGCTGGCAGGGTTGTGCAGGGCACACGCTGAAGGAAGGCCTGACAGAGCCGCTTGAAGGACACTGACTGGCTGCTATTAGCTTACACTGGAAACCTTTTTTCTTTGTAAAAGCACGCTAAAGAGACACCAGATATGATTGGCAACTGTCAAAGCACGCTGGCACAGGTCTGCAGAGCACACTCTGAAGTAGGCCTGACACCCAGACGCTTGCAGACAACTCTTCTATTGCAGACAGCTCTTCTATTACAGTGAAAAAAAATTATTTATTTTAAATCTAAAGCTAAACCTATTGTAAAAACAGATATGAGTGGTGGCACTGACTGTGCAAATGGGCAAGGCATCCAACCTGACACAGAAGCTGGCAGGCAGGCAACTGCTCTTCTATTACAGTGAAAAAAAAATATTTCTTTTAAATCTAAAGCTTAACCTATTGTTAAAACAGATATGAGTGGTGGCACTGACTGTGCAAATGGGCAAGGCATCCAACCTGACACAGAAGCTGGCAGGCAGGCAACTGCTCTTCTATTACAGTGAAAAATAAATTATTTCTTTTAAATCTAAAGCTTAACCTATTGTTAAAACAGATATGAGTGGTGGCACTGACTGTGCAAATGGGCAAGGCATCCAACCTGACACAGAAGCTGGCAGGCAGGCAACTGCTCTTCTATTACAGTGAAAAAAAAATATTTCTTTTAAATCTAAAGCTTAACCTATTGTTAAAACAGATATGAGTGGTGGCACTGGGCAAGTAGGCACAGTATCCAATGTGAACCTCACACAGAAGCTGGCAGGCAGGCACCTGCAATTACATTACACAGGAAAAAAAAAAGCAGCCTGATGTTATAGCCCTAAAAAGGGCTTTTTGGGGTGCTGTCCTTACAGCAGAGATCAGATGAGTCCTTCAGGATTGTAGTGGACACTGAATACCCTAGCCTAGCTATCAATTTCCCTATCTAATCAGCAGCAGCTAAACTTTCCCTCCTCTCACTAAGCATGCAGCTTCAGAATGAATCGAAAATGGATGCTGGGAGGGAGGTTGGAGGGTGTGGAAGGGAGGGAGTGCTGCTGATTGGCTGGAATGTGTCTGCTGACCGAGAGGCACAGGGTCAAAGTTTGCCCAATGATGACGAATAGGGGGCGGATCGAACTGCGCATGTGTCCGCCCGCCGCAGCGAACGCGAACACGCTAAGTTCGCCGGGAACTGTTCGCCAGCGGACAGTTCGGTACATCACTAATCCTAACATGTATAGCTTGGAGGAAAGACGAGACAGGGGGGGATATGAGAGAAACATTTAAATACATAAAGGGAATCAACACAGTAAAGGATGAGACTATAATTAAAAGAAGAAAAACTGCCACAACAAGAGGACATAGTCTTAAATTAAAGGGGCAAAGGTTTAAAAATAATATCCGGAAGTATTACTTTACTGAGAGGGTAGTGGATGCATGGAATAGCCTTCCAGCTGCAGTGGCAGAGGTTAACACAGTGAAGGAGTTTAAGCATGCGTGGGATAGGCATAAGGCTATCCTAGCTATAAGATAAGGCCATGAACTAATGAAAGTATTTAGAAAATTGGGCAGGCTAGATGGGCCGATTGGTTCTTATCTGCAGTCATATTCTATGTTCCTGGTTTCTATAATCAAGGATAGTTGCCAGTAAGGTTGGACCTAATCAACTCCACAGGCATGGTAAAGATGAGGCATCCAGTTCAGCAATCCTCTATGGAATATTGGCACTATCCTTACCATCCCTGCCACTGGTGGTTGTAATAGTGGAGGAGGTACTGCTGGGAGTGGGTGGTAACAATTGTGCAGAATCAGATAAAGCACCAGTGGATCTGCTGCATGCCCTAGCACTTTCTTGTTCTGCTCTTACCTCAGTAATACAGACTAGTGGTGTTACTCAAAGTTATCCTAAAGATTTAGAACACTCTGCTATAGTATGCAGAAACCAGGAGCTAACCTATGATACTGGCTGAGTGTGGTAAACGGTAAGAGACTGCAAATATATAAATGTGTACTATGCCTTTAAGGTATGAGAAATATGTGCTGTGCCTTTAAATCTCACATGATGTGCGTGGCAGGTCTGTTGGTAAGAGAGAAAATAAAACAGAAAAAGAGTCCAATAAATCGCAGAAAGAATGGAGAAAGAGAGATGAGAAAATAGGAGGAAGAAGGATAAAGAGAAAGAAAAAATGAAATGAAATAGAGTATAGAGAATGAAAATAAGTAATGGAAATAAATAGGTGAATAGTGGATAACGCAGCCGATGATATGTGCAGTGCAGATAACTCTATCCCTAATGAGGTATAGGGTAGTTTGATATCTGCTCCAAATATTATACTTTGTATATATCAAAGATCTGGTTCAAATTATGATAGCAATACAGTATGTGGAACTGGATGCTAAGGTGGTTATTTAAAAAGAGTATCACTCGATATAGAAAGCAATGGTACAAACTGGATGTAAATAACATAAACCAGTTTATTGGTAAAATTATAAAAATATAAAAATATATAATAATATAATGCAGGAACAGTTCATGCAGTGGTTACCAGTCTAATGAGGTTCAGAAAAGTGCTTGTCTAACGCGTTTCGTAGGAGGGTGCCCTACTTCTTCAGAGACGGGATGTGGACCATTGCTATCTAGTTGCTTAAATATACATGCTTGTAATTGCTAATAAAAACTTATAATCATGCATTAAATTCTCATTATTGTGAGGATTTACAGGATTCATCGGTCTGCATGCAGTACATAAACCTCACATAAATTTCCATATATGATATGTATAAAAATATAAATTATAACACAATTGTATGGGAATCCGAACCAAATTGGCAATTAAATTAACAATATAATTTTTGATACTTAATAGTTATACAGGTATACAAGGTGATGTGATTAATAACTTAATATTGTTACAATATATAATTACTCAATGTACAAAAAATGGTACAGGAGGAATACGATAGTAGAATGAATAGAATAAAATATGATGGATTGAATAGACTAGGAATGGATCTGAGGGTATATAAGTGAATGTATGGCTACCTCATAATAAAACAATAATAATAAAATTAATAGAACAATAATACTGACACAATGTTGAAAAATGGCAATACCAGTTTAGGCATAATAGTATATAGAACTACTTGGTATCATATATTGGAAGATTGTATAAAAAGGGGACATATATATATGTAATCCTATATACATGATTGACTGAGAGTTGATACAGATTGCTGTACAATAATATTATACATATGGAGTATGGAGTATAATATACATAGTCTTCTCATCTAAAAGGGAAACACATTGGTTAGTAATCAATAAATGAATGTAAAATCCAAGATTGGAAGTGGACTCATAAAATAAATTAAAATACATTAAGTAAAATAAATCTATTAAAGGGACAATGTATAAAGTGCCATTAGTGAAAAAGTGATATGTGCATAGTATAGTGCATATCGGATAAGGAGTGAGTGAAGAGAATGTCCAGGTATATGGTATCAAATTAAAGAAATCAAATTGAAGGAATCAAATTATAGGAAAGCATGTAGCTCAAAATCTATGTTCAATCCTTTGGGAGCTAGGGTGTCTAACTCAAAGATCCATTTTGCTTCAGTCTGATCTAATAGTTTGTCAATGCTGCCACCTCTCCAATGTACATTAACTTTTTCTATAGGTAGAAATTCTAAACCTATAGGGTCTCCCCCATGTTTCTCTTTAAAATGCTTTGAGAGGTTGTGTGTTAAAAGTCCCTTTTTGATATTTCTGATGTGTACGGCAATGCATACTTTCAGTGGTCTTTTTGTGTGTCCAATATATTGCTTTGGGCACGGACAGGTAACGAGGTATATGACTCCTGAAGTGTTACAGTCCATTCTGCTCTTCAGGTCATACTCCTCTTGGCTGATCAGTGAAGTGAATCTGGTGGTAACTTCTCTCATAGTGGGATTGTTTTTACATGCCAGACATTTCTTACACTTTGTGAATCCATGAGCAGGGTTTCGACTCCTGATAGTGTGTGGGGGTTTGATGGTGGGTGCCAACATAAGTTGGAGATTGGGTGCTCTGGTGAATATGATCTGTGGTTGGTGATCAAGGAATTGAGAAAGGGATGGGTCACTCTTTAGGATTCCCCAGTGTTTTCTCAGGATCTTCTGTATAGTCGGTGCTTGGTGATTGTACTTCGTGATAAAAGTGGGTGCCAAGGTGTATGATTCCAGGGTCTTATTTCTTTCCTTTAGAGTGTCTTCCCTTGGGATGGATAGTGCTTTCTCCATGGCTTCTCCTAATAACATTGTAGGGTATCCTTTGTTCACAAATCTAGTCCTCATTTCTTCCATTTGGTTCTTGCATACATCCATTTTGGAGCAGTTCCTTCTAACTCTCCTGAACTGGTTCTGAGGAATGTTCCTTAGCCATGTGGGTTTATGGTGACTGTTAAAAGGGATAAAACTATTGCAATCAACATTCTTCTTAAAAGTTTTCGTGTGAATTTTTCCTTCCTCAATATAGATGTTGAGGTCTAAAAACTCAATTTGTTCCTTCGAATGATTAAAAGTGAATTTCAAATGGTAAGGGTTATGGTTGAGGTAGATCTTAAATTCTTCTAGGGATTCTAGGCTCCCTTTCCATATGAAGAAGCAGTCATCGATATATCTGCGCCATAGGGACAGATTTGCGCCAAATGGGCAGTGGGTCCATATGTATTCTTCTTCCCACTTACCCATGAACAAATTAGCGTAGCTTGGCGCAAATCGTGTCCCCATGGCTGTACCTTCTATTTGGAGAAAGAAGCGTTCATCACACCAAAAATAGTTGTGAGTAAGGATAAAAATGATGCATTGAATTAAAAAGTCAATTTGGTCGTTCTGGAACTCTGAGTATGTGGCTAAAGAGAATTGTACAGCTTCACATCCCTGCAGGTGTTCAATCACTGTGTATAGGGAGGTAACGTCGGCGGTGACTAAAAACATGTCGTCGCCCCACTTAAAATCAGATAAAAGGTTAAGAACTTGAGTGGAATCTCTCAGATACGATTTGAGGCATAAAACTAAGTGTTGTAGGTAGTGATCTACATATTCTGAGAGATTGGCAGTGAGGGATCCGATTCCCGATACAATCGGTCTCCCAGGGGGTTTCTCCAGTTGCTTGTGGATCTTGGGGAGATGGTAGAACACAGGTATCCTCGGAAATGCAGGGTTAAGGTACTTGAATTCTCTTTCGTTTAGGATGCCCCTCTCTTTCCCATGACTTAGTATTGTTCTAAGTTCTTCCTGATACTGTGGAGTGGGATCACTGTCAAGTCTGAGGTAGGTGTTGGTGTCTCCTAGGAGTCTTCTATTTTCTTCGATATAATCTTCAGTGTTCAAAATAACCAAGCCCCCTCCCTTGTCCGCCGCTTTAATGGTGATGTCTTCTGATTCCGTGAGTTGTTTCAAAGCATTCCTCTCTTTCTTGGTTAGGTTATCCTTAGTAATTTTGTTGGTAATTTTATTTCTGAAGTCCTTCTCAACCATCTTCTCAAATACTTTCATTGAGTCATTTTTGACATGTTGTGGGTAAAATGTTGAGGTGGGATGGAGTTTGGTGTGGGTGTATTCTTGTTCCTTTTCTTGTTGTGTCACCTCTTTCTCTGCGAAAAATTTCTTGATTGCAATTTTGCGTATGAACTTGTGTAGGTCTATACACACATTGAAATTTGAACTCTTGGATGTGGGAGCGAATTTCAAGCCTTTTTTCAAAAGTGATGTCTCATCTGGACTAAGAGTCCTATTTGATAGGTTAAAGGACCACTCTAGGCACCCAGACCACTTCAGCTTAATGAAGTGGTCTGGGTGCCAGGTCCTTCTAGGGTTAACCCATTTTTTCATAAACATAGCAGTTTCAGAGAAACTGCAATGTTTATGAATGGGTTAAGCCTTCCCCCTATGTCCTCTAGTGGCTGTCTCATTGACAGCCGCTAGAGGCGCTTGCGTGCTTCTCACTGTGATTTTCACAGTGAGAGCACGCCAGCGTCCATAGGAAAGCATTGTGAATGCTTTCCTATGTGACCGGCTGAATGCGCGCGCAGCTCTTGCCGCGCGTGCGCATTCAGCCGACGGGGAGGAGAAGAGGAGGATCGGAGGAGGAGATCTCTCCGCCCAGCGCTGGAAAAAGGTAAGTTTTACCCCTTTCCCCTTTCCAGAGCCGGGCGGGAGGGGGTCCCTGAGGGTGGGGGCACCCTCAGGGCACTCTAGTGCCAGGAAAACGACTATGCTTTCCTGGCACTAGAGTGGTCCTTTAAAGATATTTACTTCTTCCTCTTCAATTGAGTTTGTTCCCCGTGGGGCTCTTGTTCTTCTTCTCGATCTTTTATGGTCCTTTTTCTTCTCACATCTGGAGATCTGAAGTCTTCTGTTGGGAATCTCTTGGGGGGGACTCTCCCCCATGGTTCTAAAAAAACATTACCAGTGGTGGAATTGGGGATTTCAGTGTGTGCAGTACTATTATGTATAGAGTCCATCGTTCTGTTCTCTGGGGGTGGAACTCTAATACTTGTAGACTGATGATTTCTGCGGTCTGGTAGTTGTCCAGTTCTAGTTGGTTGGAAATATGTAGTCTGTTCTCGGTCTTGGTATTTGTTCTCCTGATGCCAATGTCTTGGATGCTCATGGTTCCTCTGATTGTGTTTTTCATGTGGGGCATCTCGTCTTTTGTTGTGTGTACGTCTACTGTCAATCCAATCTTTTGGAGTGTCTCTCACTGGAGTTCTGTGGGAGACCAGGGCATCCCTATAGGATTGGTAGTGCTGAGGTCTACGTTCTGTTCTGTGTCTGGTAGGAGAGAGTTGTCGTGGTCTGAAATCCTTCTTCCAATTTCTTTGGGTTTGGGTCTTATAGTCTGTCTGGTCTCTTATGATCTTCTTTCTTTTGATTTCTCTGATGTTCTCCTCTATGTTCTTGACTCTTTTCTCCATTTTTCCCAACAGTTCTGCATATTCCCCACTGTCCACTAGTGGGCGAATGGAGTTTTTCAGTTCCGTAATTTCTTGGTCTAGTTGTGTCAAGTCCTTCTTCTTTTCATTAATTAGAAATACCATTAGGAGTAATGAACCTTTATCAAGCAATTGATCCCATTTTTTCAGGAGGGTCAAATCATGGCGCTTGTATGCTGATCTTTTATAGAGTCTTAGACCCCTTGGTACTATATTATTATTTACATAAAAGTCCAATGTTGCTATGTCCCACCACACATGTATTTCTTTCTCCATACTTTTCCCTAATTGGTAAATAAGTGATCTGATATGATCAGATTGTTTGGAAGGTGGGGGAGTGGGTTCAATGGTGGTTTGATCATCTTCTCTAAGAGACCATGTATCCATAAAGGATTTCCTATCCAATCTAATGGAATCAATGTTCCTACTCAGAGCCATAGTCTTACTCTAAAACCTCAATAGTGAAATTATAAAGGATATGTAAATGGATAGTACTGGTATACCTAATGTAATACCCAGGGGAGAGGGAGTCCGACTAACAATAGGTCGCTCAAAAACTGGAAACGAAAGAGAATTCAAGTACCTTAACACCCCATTTCCGAGGATACCTGTGTTCTACCATCTCCCCAAGATCCACAAGCAACTGGAGAAACCCCCTGGGAGACCGATTGTATCGGGAATCGGATCCCTCACTGCCAATCTCTCAGAATATGTAGATCACTACCTACAACACTTAGTTTTATGCCTCAAATCGTATCTGAGAGATTCCACTCAAGTTCTTAACCTTTTATCTGATTTTAAGTGGGGCGACGACATGTTTTTAGTCACCG
Organism: Pelobates fuscus; assembly: GCF_036172605.1. Lineage (NCBI taxonomy): Eukaryota > Metazoa > Chordata > Amphibia > Anura > Pelobatidae > Pelobates > Pelobates fuscus. The sequence continues at coordinate 119,240,911 of NC_086323.1, forward strand.
CCGACGTTACCTCCCTATACACAGTGATTGAACACCTGCAGGGATGTGAAGCTGTACAATTCTCTTTAGCCACATACTCAGAGTTCCAGAACGACCAAATTGACTTTTTAATTCAATGCATCATTTTTATCCTTACTCACAACTATTTTTGGTGTGATGAACGCTTCTTTCTCCAAATAGAAGGTACAGCCATGGGGACACGATTTGCGCCAAGCTACGCTAATTTGTTCATGGGTAAGTGGGAAGAAGAATACATATGGACCCACTGCCCATTTGGCGCAAATCTGTCCCTATGGCGCAGATATATCGATGACTGCTTCTTCATATGGAAAGGGAGCCTAGAATCCCTAGAAGAATTTAAGATCTACCTCAACCATAACCCTTACCATTTGAAATTCACTTTTAATCATTCGAAGGAACAAATTGAGTTTTTAGACCTCAACATCTATATTGAGGAAGGAAAAATTCACACGAAAACTTTTAAGAAGAATGTTGATTGCAATAGTTTTATCCCTTTTAACAGTCACCATAAACCCACATGGCTAAGGAACATTCCTCAGAACCAGTTCAGGAGAGTTAGAAGGAACTGCTCCAAAATGGATGTATGCAAGAACCAAATGGAAGAAATGAGGACTAGATTTGTGAACAAAGGATACCCTACAATGTTATTAGGAGAAGCCATGGAGAAAGCACTATCCATCCCAAGGGAAGACACTCTAAAGGAAAGAAATAAGACCCTGGAATCATACACCTTGGCACCCACTTTTATCACGAAGTACAATCACCAAGCACCGACTATACAGAAGATCCTGAGAAAACACTGGGGAATCCTAAAGAGTGACCCATCCCTTTCTCAATTCCTTGATCACCAACCACAGATCATATTCACCAGAGCACCCAATCTCCAACTTATGTTGGCACCCACCATCAAACCCCCACACACTATCAGGAGTCGAAACCCTGCTCATGGATTCACAAAGTGTAAGAAATGTCTGGCATGTAAAAACAATCCCACTATGAGAGAAGTTACCACCAGATTCACTTCACTGATCAGCCAAGAGGAATATGACCTGAAGAGCAGAATGGACTGTAACACTTCAGGAGTCATATACCTCGTTACCTGTCCGTGCCCAAAGCAATATATTGGACGCACAAAAAGACCACTGAAAGTACGCATTGCCGAACACATCAGAAATATCAAAAAGGGACTTTTAACACACAACCTCTCAAAGCATTTTAAAGAGAAACATGGGGGAGACCCTATAGGTTTAGAATTTCTACCTATAGAAAAAGTTAATGTACATTGGAGAGGTGGCAGCATTGACAAACTATTAGATCAGACTGAAGCAAAATGGATCTTTGAGTTAGACACCCTAGCTCCCAAAGGATTGAACATAGATTTTGAGCTACATGCTTTCCTATAATTTGATTCCTTCAATTTGATTCCTTTAATTTGATACCATATACCTGGACATTCTCTTCACTCACTCCTTATCCGATATGCACTATACTATGCACATATCACTTTTTCACTAATGGCACTTTATACATTGTCCCTTTAATAGATTTATTTTACTTAATGTATTTTAATTTATTTTATGAGTCCACTTCCAATCTTGGATTTTACATTCATTTATTGATTACTAACCAATGTGTTTCCCTTTTAGATGAGAAGACTATGTATATTATACTCCATACTCCATATGTATAATATTATTGTACAGCAATCTGTATCAACTCTCAGTCAATCATGTATATAGGATTACATATATATATGTCCCCTTTTTATACAATCTTCCAATATATGATACCAAGTAGTTCTATATACTATTATGCCTAAACTGGTATTGCCATTTTTCAACATTGTGTCAGTATTATTGTTCTATTAATTTTATTATTATTGTTTTATTATGAGGTAGCCATACATTCACTTATATACCCTCAGATCCATTCCTAGTCTATTCAATCCATCATATTTTATTCTATTCATTCTACTATCGTATTCCTCCTGTACCATTTTTTGTACATTGAGTAATTATATATTGTAACAATATTAAGTTATTAATCACATCACCTTGTATACCTGTATAACTATTAAGTATCAAGAATTATATTGTTAATTTAATTGCCAATTTGGTTCGGATTCCCATACAATTGTGTTATAATTTATATTTTTATACATATCATATATGGAAATTTATGTGAGGTTTATGTACTGCATGCAGACCGATGAATCCTGTAAATCCTCACAATAATGAGAATGTAATGCATGATTATAAGTTTTTATTAGCAATTACAAGCATGTATATTTAAGCAACTAGATAGCAATGGTCCACATCCCGTCTCTGAAGAAGTAGGGCACCCTCCTACGAAACGCGTTAGACAAGCACAGCAATCTACCAGGACTGAGTTCCAGTGCGCAGAGCGCTTACCAGCAGAGAACAGTATTCGCACAGGACCTTTTGTGTATTTGCCGAGTGGAGCCGTTTACAGAGCACGTCCCCTGGAGTGAGATCCTTATCGGGACGCACACCGAAAAGCCCGCCGTCCTCACCGGCAGCAGGATTTCTGAAGCTCATCGGCCAAAGTCAATCCACATCAATCCCAGCCAAATCCAAGGGTTCCTGCACTTTTCTGAACCTCATTAGACTGGTAACCACTGCATGAACTGTTCCTGCATTATATTATTATATATTTTTATATTTTCATAATTTTACCAATAAACTGGTTTATGTTATTTACATCCAGTTTGTACCATTGCTTTCTATATCGAGTGATACTCTTTTTAAATAACCACCTGAGCATCCAGTTCCACATACTGTATTGCTATCATAATTTGAACCAGATCTTTGATATATACAAAGTATAATATTTGGAGCAGATATCAAACTACCCTATACCTCATTAGGGATAGAGTTATCTGCACTGCACATATCATCGGCTGCGTTATCCACTATTCACCTATTTATTTCCATTACTTATTTTCATTCTCTATACTCTATTTCATTTCATTTTTTCTTTCTCTTTATCCTTCTTCCTCCTATTTTCTCATCTCTCTTTCTCCATTCTTTCTGCGATTTATTGGACTCTTTTTCTGTTTTATTTTCTCTCTTACCAACAGACCTGCCACGCACATTATGTGAGATTTAAAGGCACAGCACATATTTCTCATACCTTAAAGGCATAGTACACATTTATATATTTGCAGTCTCTTACCGTTTACCACACTCAGCCAGTATCATAGGTTAGCTCCTGGTTTCTGCATACTATAGCAGAGTGTTCCATTTTTGTATAGGTTTTAGTGAATCCCTATTTTTCCAGTTTTTGAGCGACCTATTGTTAGTCGGACTCCCTCTCCCCTGGGTATTACATTAGGTATACCAGTACTATCCATTTACATATCCTAAAGATTTGTTTGCACAAAAAATAACTCTTAACCCTTTGCCTTGCATCTGCTGTCGATGTGGGTGAATTTGCATCTGTGGCAATGGAGGCTGTCACAACACTAGCCTTAACACTAGCACTTGGTTGATTATTGCTAATGGGAATGTTCATGTAGTGGCACTGGTGCTGTTGATGGTGGTGATATGGGTGGTGGTCATGATGGTAACATTGACAATGGGTGAGCTACTTGTGTCAGTCATAACAAGCAAATTGATAATACATATGTCACCACAGGTGTCACGATGCCTTACCATGCCTCCTTGGACCCGCACTGCAAGGCATCCTCTTCCGGTGAGCGGCACAGCCCTTCTGATGCCGGCCGCTCACACCGCTCATTTTTTTTTAATACGGCGCATGCACGCCGTAGCCGGCAAGTAACTGCCAACGTAAATCATACGCGTCCACGCCCCCGGACCTTTTGGGGGCGTGGTTTTAAAGCACATTTGTTTCCTGTACCCGGCCGGACTAAAAGGAAGTGCACACTCAGTGTGCACTTCCTGTTAGTCCAGTCGGGTACAGGAGACAGATGCTCCCTGTACCCGCGGACCACACAGCGCTCGGCCACGCTACAGAGGGAGTGAGGGGAGGGAGCGCTGAGCGCTTCCCTCCTGTCAGCCCCTCTCCTCACGCTGCGCCCGGGCGGTGCGCTCTCATGGACGCACCAGCTGCCTGAGGCTCTCTACAGAGCGCTCGGGCAGCTACAGCATGAGGGGGGCCGGCACTCCTGGCGGCGCCCCTTCCCAAGGGGCGCCCTAGGCGGCTGCCTAGTCCGCCTAACTGGTAGCGCTGGCCCTGCCGTCAGGAGCGCCGGCCCCCCTCATGCTGCAGCCGCCCGAGCGCTCTGTAGAGAGCCTCAGGCAGCTGCAGCTTTGCCCGGGCTGGTGCAAGCATGAGGGCGCACCGCCCGGGCACAGCATAAGGAGAGGGGCTGACAGGAGGGAAGCGGTCAGCGCTCCCTCCTGTCACTCCCTCACTGTAGCGTGGCCGAGCGCTGTGTGGTCTGCGGGCACAGGGAGCATCTGTCTCCTGTACCCGACACGACTAACAGGAAGTGCACACTGAGTGTGCACTTCCTTTTAGTCCGGCCGGGTACAGGAAACAAAAGCTCCCTGTACCCGCGGACCATACAGCGCTCGGCTACGCTACAATAGAGGTGGGGGGAGAAAGAGAGTGGGGGCGGAGGGGGGAGAAAGAGAGTGGGTGTAGCGGAGAGGCAGTATAATCCACAAGGTCTCCGCTGGTAGACAGGAACACAGGCAATAATCAGCATAGGCAGGTACAGCATACAATATTCCAGGTAGCGTAATAAGAATCCTTCCCTCCCAAGTACTAGACGAGACATAGGCTGGGAGTCAACTGAGTGCTTTATTCCAAGTTCCAGCATTTATGCAGGTTTCCGTAATGACATAGCAGGGGCATTCCCCACATTTCTCCCATCATGCATTGTATTTCTCCCATCAGGCACTGCTGGACGAGAGGGATACTCCCACTGGAATATACAGTTAAGTGGATTATCCCCTCGTGCAGCAGAACCGACAATTTACATTTAAAATCCATAACTTGGGTAATATTCGGTACATTAACATGGCTGGACGTTCGGTAGATAGCTGGGGTCTGAGCGCACATTTCGTGAAAGTACCGCTCCGATCCCAGCTTAACTAACCGAACGCCGCACGAAATACATATTATACTTATGCTTGCTTCAAACTACCGATTGAGCTTAGGAGACCACATTACCGAAAGACCGGGGCTCCTGAACGGCTTGGAAGTCCAGCGGTATTCGTGCCATCGAGTAGCCAATTTTAGTTCCAGGCGCTCGACGACCAAATACCGCTGGACGAACAAAGGATCCAAAATGGCCGACCGCCGCATGGTCGGTAGTCGAACGACGGCCACCCTGAATCCTCTTAAATACCGATTGCAACATTGTTGCAATCCTTAATGGGGGCCGCACGACCTCCTGTGTGTGGTCTCCATTCGGTAGTTTGTTCGTTTCACGAATGGTGTTGAAATTCACCGTTCGTGAAACGATTACCTGAATGCTGGCAGTTTTCATGCCGTCAGCATACGAATGCTAGCATTCCCCTGAACCATAGTACACATAATACATACACGCTTGGTTCTTTTAAAGGAGAAAGAGAGTGACAAGGGAGAGAGGGGGGGAAAGAGGGTGACAAGGGAGGGATGGGGGAGGGAGGGGGAGAAATAGAGTGGGGAGGGGGGAGAAAGAGAGTGGGGAAGGGGGAGAAAGAGAGTGGGGAGGGAGGGAGGGGGGAGAAAGAGAGTGGGGAGGGAGGGAGGGGGAGAAAGAGAGTGGGGAGGGAGGGGGGAGAAAGAGAGTGACAAAGGAGGAATGGGGGAAAGAGTGACAAGGGAGGGAGGGGAGGAAAGAGTGACAAGGGAGGGAGAGGGGGAAAGAGAGTGACAAGGGAGGGAGGGGGAAAAAGAGAGTGATGAGGGAGGGAGGGGGAGAAAGAGAGTGACAAGGGAGGGAGGGGGGGAAAGAGAGTGACAAGGGAGGAAGGGGGGAGAAAGAGAGTGACATCCATCACACACACAATCATGCAACCCTTACACACACAGAAACACACACTGCATCCCGTACATACACAGATTCACACATTCCTTACACACATATCAGGACATACCCTACACACTCCACCCCCTTTGAACAAACTAATTGGTGGAACATGAAGGTGGACCCTGAGCTGTGTAAAGGGCCCCCCCCCAAAAGGGAGCTTCTTCCCGTTCTCCCAGAGCATTGATTTTTGTGACCACAGTTACAAACAGCCTCCAGAGATCCTGTTCTACACCAGACCAGTGGTGCCAGACTGCAGCTAGAGCCCATCATCATCCTCATCTGGTTGTAAGTAGGCAATCTAGTATATTACTCGTGGCACTAATCTCTAACTAACCTCACATTAAAGAAACACTATAGTCCCCAGAACCACTGCAGCTTAATGTAGTGGTTCTGGTGTCTATAGCCTGTCCCTGCAGGCCTTTTAATGTAAACACGGCGGCACTGCAGTTAGTTAACATGGCAGATCATATGGGTGGGGCATTGTGATGTCACATGGGGGGGCGGCAAACTTTACTTTTGCCTAGGGCGGCACAAATCCTTGCACCGGCCCTGCCTGGCGGCGCCCCTTCCCAAGGCTGCCTAGTCCGCCTAACAGGTAGCGCCGGCCCTGTTGACACCTAACCACGGAGGAAGATACACAACATACCCACAACCCTCATCCCACACAAGCACACGCTACACAGAGAGGTCACTAAATGTAGCCACGCAACCAGTGGACCATGTCACTTCACCAATAGAGTGGGGGGGGCAATGCAGAGAATGTTACAAGACCAAACAGACACCGGGAGCCCCCTGCAGGCTAGAAAACCTGTAAACTACCCAAAGAGAGAAAACAAAAAATAAATAAATAATAATAATTCTGAAAATATGTTGAATGTTCAGGTTATACACTGTTATATAACCGTGAAATCCGACTATATATAGAGTTCCACAAGACGGCAGCGAATTGCTAAACCTGGGATGGACCACCCCACAGCAGGGCATATATGTAACCAACGGGATAGACCAGCTCCGTAATTGGTCACACCAAATAGAAAATAGGCCAGAGTATTAGTGTTTGAAATTTCTTTTCGGATAACCACGTTCTCAATGCGACCGAAGTTTGGACCCACTGCCCACGAATGGGCTAATGTAGTGACAACTACGTTTATCGTACCCTCGTAGTACGAAACACCACCTCCCCTCCTCTCTTCTCCCCCTTCTAAGAGAGACAAATGTATCCCGTCAAAACAACAAGGAAATCCCAATATGGTGTAAACCAATTTTAAGGCTCAAAAACAACCACATGAGGGCGACCTCTGCCACCACTATACGCCACACCCGACTACTCGGGATCCCCTTACAATGTAGAGCAGACTGTAACTCAGGGCGGATGCCTACGACAGCACAAAATACCCACATAACACACAAACCCCAAATAGCACCCTGTGTTATAACACCAAAGTAGGAAAATACAAAGCTATAATGTCAGGGGGTTGAACACCCCATAAAAGAGACACTGCCCCTTTAGAGACCTCAAAAGGGACCAACCCAACGTGTTATGTCTCCAAGAGACACATTTTAAAACGCCACCCATCATAAAATCATCCCAATACCCACACCAGTACCATGTCACATCGGGGAGGAAAATAAGAGGGACATCAATACTGAAGAGCAACACGGTCTCTTTCCAACACCACTCCTCCCAAACAGATCCTGAGGGCAGATACCTCATAATAATATGCACAATTAACAATGCTAAATACACACTCGCCAATGTATACGCCCCCGATACAAACCAGAGGAACTTCCTACATAAAATTCTAACCCTATTGCGACCGGTTTAGGAGGAAATTCTAATTCTATGTGGGGACTTCAACCATATCCTAGACACCAAAGGAGACACTACCACCCAAGCCACTAAACTCATACAGACCAAGCAACAAAAAACATGCGCAACCTACCTTAAATTACTAGACAACAACAAACTATACGATGTGTGGAGAGTCCTGCACCCACAAGAAAGGGACTATACTTACTTCTCCTTCACACACAACACATACACCAGAATAGACAGATTTCACGTAGAAGGCCAACACTTGGATCGGGTTCTCGATTGCTCTATAGGCCATATCACATGGTCGGATCATGCTCCACTGACACTAACCCTCAAAGATAACTATGATTACAAGCACAAAAGCCCATGGAGACTTAATGAGTCTCTACTGACAGATCTCTCCTTCACAAATCAAATTGAGGAAGCCATCAAATTTTTTTTTACTTTAAACAATACAGGAGACACATCCGCAAGTACCACGTGGCAGGCACATAAAGCAGTAATTAGGGGACTCCTGATTAGACAAGCATCACACACGAAACAAACAAACCAAGCCCAATGGTTGGACTGGCACAAACGACTAGCAGACCTCACGAACACGAACAAAATGGCTCCAACAGCGACAACGCAAAAGGACATTAGTGACATAGCGGACAAAATCAAACTGCACACATTGCAACAGGTGGGTTACAATTGCCACAAGCTCAAAGCCACACACTACACACAAGGGAATAAAGAAAGCAAAACACTAGCAGCTAGATTGAAACAAAGGGAGGCACAGACTAAAATACCACACATATACACACAAGGCGACAAGAAGGTAATATGCCCCATATACATCAGCAACACCTTCGCAGCATACTATGAGAAACTATATAACCTGGTGCACTCGGACCAACTGCACATTCTGACGGATCAAGACATAGTGTCATACCTACACAACATCTCAGTACCCAAACTCAACCAGGACCAAATCACCATATTACAGAACTCAGTTACCACTAAAGAAGTGGAGGATGCTATACACACTCTGCCAAAAAATAAAGCACCAGGCCCAGATGGCTTCACAAACTTATATTATAAAAAAATGTGCACCCACCCTAGCCCTACCCTTATCATTCCTCTTCAACTCAGCCACCGCAGACAAATCACTCCCAGAAGACCTATTGCTAGCTCACATCATAACACTCCCAAAACCGGGAAAACCACCGACCTATTGCCCGAACTTCAGACCAATATCCTTACTCAACACAGACGCTAAGCTATATGCTAAAATCTATGCCCGCCGGCTAAGCTCAATACTACCAACCTTAATCCACGATGACCAAGTGGGCTTTGTGGCGGGGAGACAGGGGGCAGACAACACCCATAAAATCCTGGACCTACATAGTTACATAGTCACATAGCTGAAAAGAGACTTGCGTCCATCAAGTTCAGCCTTCCTCACATATGCTTTTGCTGTTGATCCAAAAGAAGGCAAAAAACCCAGTCTGAAGCGCTTCCAATTTTGCAACAAACTAGGAAAAAATTCCTTCTTGACCCCAAAATAGCAGTCAGAGGTCTCCTTGGATCAAGCAGCTATTACCCCACTAATTAGAAATTATATCCCTGTATGTTATGTTTTTGCAAGTATTTATCCAATTGCAGTTTAAACATCTGTATAGACTGACAAAACCACCTCTTCAAGAAATGAATTACATATCCTTATTGCTCTTACTGTAAAAAAAAACTTCTCTTTGCCTTAGATGAAATCTCCTTTCTTCAAGCCTAAATGTGTGACCTCGTGTCCTATGTATAGTCCTGTTTATGAATAGATTTCCAGATAATGGTTTGTACTGGCCCCGAATATATTTGTATAATGTTATCATATCCCCTCTCAGGCGCCGTTTTTTCAAACTGAAGAGATTTAAATTTTTTAACCTTTCTTCATAACTAAAATGCTCCATTCCTTTTATCAATTTTGTAGCTCGTCTCTGCACTTTTTCTAGTGCCATGATATCTTTCTTTAGAACAGGTGCCCAAAATTGCACAGCATTTTCAAGGTGTGGTCTTACCAGCGATTTATAAAGAGGCAAAATTATATTTTCATCTCGAGAATTTATGCCCCTATTTATACATGACAAAACCTTACTGGCCTTAGCAACGGCAAATTGACATTGCATATTGTAGCCTAATTTGTTGTCTATAACAATTCCCAAATCCTTCTCATGTGTGGTTATCCCTAGTTCACTACCATTTACGGTGTAAATTTCTTGTGCATTCTTAACCCCGAAGTGCATAACTTTGCATTTTTCTACGTTAAATTTCATCTGCCATTTTAGTGCCCAGTCCCCCAATCTATTCAAATCCCTCTGCAGCAAGGCAATATCCTGCTCACATTTTATTACTTTACAAAGTGTTGTGTCATCTGCAAACACTGATACATGGCTTTCAATGCCCATTTCAAGATCATTTATAAATATGTTAAATAGAAGCGGTCCCAAAACAGAACCCTGAGGGACACCTCTTTTGTCCAGCTTGACCTGATCCACAGCATAAGGAGGAAAAGAATAGCAGTAGCAGCCATGTACAGTCACCCAACATCAAAAGTCCTTAATGCAGAAATTCACAATTTCTAACGGCTCCCACCAAGGCTGCCCCTTGTCTCCACTGCTATACATCCTGGCATTGGAGCCACTGGCTGCCAAGATTAGGGAGGAATCAGCAATCCATGGAGTATCACTGAACCAGAGAGAATACAAACTGAGTATTTTCGCTGATGACGTATTCCTCACCCTAACTCAACCACATATCTCCCTACCCAACCTCATGAACCACATCACAATATTTGGGCATGTTTCGTATTACAAACTAAACGTAACAAAACACAAGCACTAGGCATCAACCTTACTAATACACAATTGGAGAGGGCGTGGCTGGCGGCCAAGGAGAGCGGTCGCATGGTGTGAGAGCTCCCGGCCGTACAGGACCTCACAGCTAGAAACCACGAAGCAAACCATCCCTAACGTAACCTAAAGTGGGTAATACCCCTACCGACCTGTCGCCATGGCCCCTGCCAAGCAAACGAAGCTCACGGACCCGATCCGCCCGCAAAAAAAGGACAAGACACGGGCCGCCCAAGATGGCGCCGAAGGGCCCGCGCTTTCACAAACCTCGGATTCAGCACAAGAACCTGAGACTGAGGTAAACTCCTATACAGATGCCCCGGTCACAGAAAGGAAGCTCTTCACAATGCTGCAGGACTTCAGAGTCACTCTGCAGAAAGACCTTCGCCAGGCTACTAATGACATCAAAAGGGAAATAGCAGAGCTGGGGGAGAGGACGAACAGCTTGGAAGTCAGGCAGGATGACATGTGCTCAGCGCATGAAATGCTGGCAGCGACTGTACAGCAACTAAGTGAAGAGCACAAGTCCCTAAAAACAAAGCTGGCTGATATGGAGGACCGCTCAAGGCGGAATAACGTCAGATTCCGCGGGATCCCGGAATCCGTGTCAAATGACAGCCTCGTGGAATACATATTGTCACTATGCAAGACCCTGGTGCCGACAATACCAGCACAGGAGTGGCTTATGGACCGGGCGCATCGCTTGCCAAGGCCCCAGAGACTTGCGCAGGATACGCCACGTGACACTGTGGTGCGATTCCATTACTTTAAAGCTAAAGATGCTGTTCTAGCAGCGGCCAGGAAAGCGTTGACCCTGCCTGCACCCTATGAAACAGTCCAACTGTTTGCAGATCTTTCGGCTCTGACCATGAGCAGGAGGCGAGAATTTGTGACAGTCACGAAGACGCTCAGAAACAACAACCTCCAATATAAATGGGGTTACCCAACCAAGATCATCGTCTGGAGAAATGGAAGAGCACATACAGTACACGAACCGGAGGTGGGCATGCGGCTACTAAAAGAATGGGGTCTATTCCCAGTGGGGTCTCCGGATAAAGCACCGGCAGAGTCGCCGAAACGCCCGCAGAGAGAGTGGCAGATGGCAGGCTCACCCACCTTGAAATAAAGCTTCTGAATGGACCCTCTCAACCAGGCACTGCCATATGACGCACAGAGACTGTTCTGATTATCGTCAGACTAATGAACTGATAAATGTTGTGAGTATGTATGCATATGCACATTTGCACAAGATTGTACATCACAAACTAAGCACCATACATTAACGGCAGGGACTCGTTGAGAGACTAGTAACAAAGGATAAACAAACAAACAGAAGAAAAAAAAACAGAGAAAATCCAGCAGTATGGGTTGAGTAACAACTGGGGGCCGGGGATTTAAGGGCGGGGGGAGACCTTGATCCCCAGTTCGTAAGGCTCTACGAGATACGAAGCAGCACCGAGCACAGGCAAGGTGCGCAGTTTATGCAGGTGTTCACACCTACCTACAGGGCTCTGTAGACAGGTTGCCAACTCCCTCCGGGGCAGGGCACTCAGGGATAAGGGGCGGTACAATAACTGCATATGAGGTCATGAACACGGTTCTCATCGTCAGTCAGACCCCTAGGGTGTGCGCGAGGAAGGGGACAATCTCCCGACTCCTGCATACCTTCGGAAAAGCGCTGAAGTTGGATATGGCGCTATGTATATACCTAATTTTATTATTGTTATTATTGTTTTTAGTGTTATTTCCCCAATTTTCTCCCACAACCTATCCCACCTGGACAGCACCGACCTTACTTGCATTACCTAACCATCCACACATATACGCTCCACATAAGCAAATCTGAACAGGACAGAATGGATGACACACTAAAAATCTTAACCCTAAACGTGAAAGGCCTCAACAGCCCCCATAAGCGTAGGCTGGCAGCGCAAGAAATGGTCAGGGCTAGAGCCGCAATAGTCTGCCTGCAGGAGACCCACTTCTGTATCCGGAACCCTCCTAAATTCACAGTTAAACAATATGCCCAGAACTTTCATGCCTTTGCTCCAACTAAATCCAGGGGCGTTGCCATATACTTTCATAATGACTGGGCGTTCTCCCTCTCCAAACAATACGCCAGGCGGGATGGGAGGCTACTGATTTTGGTGGGATCATTAAATGGCCTACAAGTGACAGTAGTGTCACTGTATGCCCCAAATGACTCACAGAAATCTTTTTTAAGTATGGCCTTCCGTACAATATCACGACATAAACAGGGTCACACTATAATATGTGGGGACTTTAATTGTACTCCCGACCCCTCCCTTGATATCCGCAGGGCGAACGATGAATCGCCAAAGTCGGCCTCCCTGGTCTTGGGTCACCACTTGAGTAGTCTCATGAATGAGCATGACTACTACGACACGTGGAGGAACCTGTACCCCCAAGAGAGGGACTTCACCTATTACTCGCCCATGCACATGACCTACACCAGAATTGACTTATGCCTCCTTGACACCAGAACTCTGCCATTTGCACTAAGCATCCGCATAGGACCAATCACGTGGTCCGACCATGCCCCACAACTGATAACGATCAAAATTCCATACCCAGCTAGAGGGCGAGGCACATGGCGCCTCAATGAGGGCCTCTTAGACACCCCGGGACATCTAAGGCAAATACAGACCCAGGTAAAAAACTATTTCGAGAATCACGCCAATTGCCAGACGTCAATAACTACCCAATGGTTAGCCCACAAGGCAGTTATAAGGGGAGACATAATCCAGATAGGAGCGAGGGCTAAAAAACTGTTCACCTCCGAGAAAATACGATTAGAACAAGACATAATCAGACATGAAGAGGCACACAAACGCAAACCCAAAGACAGCACGCACAAAAAATTAGAAGAACTCAGGTCAAAACTTAGGTCCCTACAACTAATAGAAACAGAAAAAAAGTTGCGATTCCTCAAACAATCATATTACTCCATGGGAAACAAGGCGGGTAAGCTCCTAGCTAAGAAGGTCCACCAAACAAAACTACAATCGAAATTACCCTATATCACCTCTGACCAAGGGGTGAAACTGTACAACCCCCAGGACATAGTCAACGAGCTAGCACGGTACTATGCGTCCCTATACCAACTAGATGGGGACATGGGGACTCACCAACCGACTAAACAGGAGATAGCACAGTTTATTGAGCAGGTAGACATGCCACGCTTGTCCCACACACAATGCTCCTACCTAGAGGAACCCTTCTCAGAGGAGGAAATAGAGAAGGCCATCAAGTCCCTTCCCAAACATAAAGCTCCTGGCCCGGATGGGCTGTCAAATTACTATTACATTAAGCTAGCACATCACTTGATCGCTCCCTTAACCAAACTTTTTAACAACATTAAAACATCAGGGGAAATGCCCAAGGAAATGCTGGAAGCATTCATTGTGACGTTGCCCAAGCCTAACAAACCCCCCACCCATTGTGCCAACCTACGACCAATATCCCTTCTTAACGCGGATACTAAGCTATACGCCAAACTGATAGCAACAAGACTCAAAACAATACTCCCGGATCTCATTTCCGAAGAACAGGCAGGTTTCGTTTCAGGGAGACAGGTGGGGGACAATACCAGACACTTCTTGAACCTAATAGACTGGGCGACAACATCGTCCCAGAATGGCCTGATTTTGGCGCTAGACGCCGAAAAGGCTTTTGATCGCCTGCATTGGGGTTATATGACACAAACGCTAGCCAAAATGGGATTCTCCCCAGCAATACTGTCAAGCATTCTAGCCCTTTACCGGAAACCAACTGCCAGGGTATTCAGCACGGGTTTCATCTCTGACCAGATAGAGATCAGGAATGGTACACGGCAGGGATGTCCCCTTTCACCCCTCATATTCATTCTAGGTCTGGAACCCCTTATACGCCTTATCAAACATGACCCAACCATACAGGGACTCCAAACACCAGGGGGCACAAAAAAACTAGCATTATTTGCGGATGATGTTCTGTTATTTATAACGCATCCGGAAACCTCAATCCCAAACCTACTGCATAGACTAGATACATATAGGCAGGTATCTTATTACAGGAACAACTCCCTGAAAACACAGGCACTGCCTATCAATCTACCTAGTTCTACTGTCACAACACTACAAGCACAACACGCCTTTGACTGGCGGAAAACCTCCCTGCAGTATCTGGGGATCAAGCTCACAAAGTCTATCCAGTCCCTACCACAGGAAAACCACTACCCGGTTATACACAAACTTAAGGTCACACTCGAGAAATGGGAACGATTAGAGGTGTCCTGGCTAGGCCGCATCAACCTAGTGAAGATGATGGCAATGCCGCATATACTGTACCTGTTCAGAACCTTGCCTATTGCCCTCCCTAACAAACTAATCAAACTACTACAGAATACAATAAATGCACATGTGTGGAAAAGGAAACCCCCAAGAGTAGCAAGGGGTACTCTGGGGCTCCCATGCACTAGTGGGGGACTGGGTATGCCTGACATTAACGCATACTACAAGGCATCAGCACTGGCGCAAGGACTCAGGCTATTACGCCCCACAAATGCGCAACAAAAACCCATCTGGTTAGCGATGGAAAGTGCATGCCTAGGTACACAAGATATGACGAGGCACCTGTGGGCAGGGGGATACTCCCAAGCTGCAACAGGGAAGATGCTGCAATGCTCGAAATTTTTGCTAGAGACCTGGAAAAACTGGAGCCCACATATAGTAGACACCAAATCACTCTTTTACGCAGCCCCTCTGGAAACATTAGCAATTTTCTCCCCTGACCTGCAGGTGAAGTGTTGGAGGGAGGGAGGAGCGGGCAAGGTCCAGGATATACTAGAGGGGGAAAAGGTAAAGCAGTTCCCCGTCCTGCACAACGATCTAAAGCTTCCGACGAAAGATATCTTCCTATATCTCCGCATAAAAAACATAGTACACTCACATATCCAACGTAGTAGTGCCCTCCCTATCGAACCCCAGCTAACGCTAAAGCAGGCACTATCCCACGGGCACATGAAACCGATGTCAGCGTGTTATAACGCGCTTGTCACCAAGATAGCACATGATAAGCCGGCATACATGATTCAATGGGAGGAGGACCTGGGACTCAAATTTCCCACAACAGACTGGCATATGGCCCTAGCAACCACGAAAAGAGCATCGCAAAGCCTCGCCTTTTGGGAAGCTTACTGCAAAGTCCTAATGAGGTGGTACTTGGTACCATACAGACTGGCACGTATGTACCCGGGGACATCCGGGAAATGCTGGAGGTGCAATACCGATGAAGGGACTATACATCACATCTTCTGGGCATGCCCCTCGCTAGCAAAATTTTGGGAAAAGATATCCTCCCTCCTATTGTGCAGGACGGGTACAACCCTACCTGTAAAACCAGAACACTACATTCTACACCTCATACCCGATATTGCCACCCACCCTCATAAGAAGGTGATTATTAATGTACTCACAGTAGCGAAAATAGTGCTGGCAGGTTGTTGGAAGACCAACAAAATTCCAACCATAAATATCATCACTAACAAAATGGACACCATTAGCGCATACGAAAGGATGGCAAGCAGGGTAAACGGTTGCAGTGAGAGATACGAAAAAGATTGGGGCAGCTGGCCAGCTGTGTGTTAGACAGGTACACGGAGATCATGATGTCATAGGTGTTACACAGCAAAAGGTTTAGGGTGAACAGAGGTAATCATGCCAGTGGCATGAAGAGAGTCAAAACTACCAAGTCGAATTCACCAAGGAAAAAATGTGTTGTCTAGGGTACCCCCGCCCCGCCCCTTCCCTCCCTTCCCCCTTTTCTTTCTGTACCCTTCCCGTCTCATCAGTTAAATGTTTAAAAATTAATAGCAATACAAATGTTTATCAGACGTGCACCAGGATACGAGAGATTACCATTGCATTGTGATAGATTGTAACGCATGTAACACAGGTAGAATATGTAGCATACCATTTGCTATGTCCGAGTGTATATGTGACATCCGAGAGTAAAACCGGTGGAAAATGTCGAAGGGTCTATAACTCATACGTTAGGATGCTAACCAAGCCTCATGCAGGAGTTGAGCCCACAGCTGCGACTGTGCTGGTATAGGAGTTAAACGTTGCACTGCGCTGCACAATGTCTGAACTATATTTTTGTTTCAATAAAAAGACAAATGAGAAAACTAATACACAATTGGGAACCCTCAAGGGTCCGTTCCCCCTAGACTATAGAGAGAGGATTACCTCACGTTTTTAGGCAACCCTGTTTAAAACAAACTACCACCCCCTACTCACAGTTTTTAAAAATGTGCTAGAATCCTGGGAGGGAAAATATCTGTAATGGGTTGGCCGAATAGCTGCCATAAAAATGTCCCTGCTACCGAAATTGCAATATTTGTACAGAACGCTACAAATCCCCCTACTGGGGAACTACATCAAAACCTTATCAAAAATGTTGCTAAAATTCACATGGCAGAACAAGAAACCAAGAGCAAATCTGTTACAGAGACCACTAACACAGGGAGGACTGTCCTGGACTTGTCAGCATTCTACAGAGCAGAAGCACTAACAATAGTACCACAACTAAAGGCGCACCACTCCTCACCCCAATGGTTAGAAGTATAGAACTGTTGGGCACAACCTTTAACACTACACTCGCTGTTTTGGACCCCCAAATCACATAGAAAGGAGACTACACATCTCTTACCCACAACTCAACACATCTTACAGCACTGGGATTCTTTTAAACACCAGATGGTACACTACCTCCCAATGCCAGTGGCAGCCCCATTAACAGCCCTAGAACCCATAATACCGACCCTAAATACACAACCATGGCTACAGGAGGGCTACAGGAGGGTAGGGGAAATAAAGCAGTTCTATCACGACGGAGGCATAAAGCCCTTTTCAGACATACAACAAGAATTCAATCTCCCTCCCAGACTGATCTTCCCCTACCTACAAATCAAATCCTACCTAACTAAAAACAAACCCTGCAAAACACATAACAAACCCACAATGCACATGTCCGAATTTGAACTGATATGTATCCATAGAAAACCACTCAAAAAACGAATCTCCATAAACTACAAAACGCTACTCCAGGAGTAGGACCAAGACAGAGACACATACATACATTCACGGCACAAGGAACTAGAATGCACTATACCTACGGAAAAATGGTTTAAAGCCTACTCCTCACATAGAGGTGTAACCTCATGCGCTACCCACATTGAGATGCAACGCAAACTGATGTATCGTTGGTATATAGTCCCAGCCAGGATCCGCCAAATCTGGCCACAATCCTCAGATAGGTGCTGGAGATGTGGATATGACACAGGCACTATGACACACATATGTTGCACCTGTGCCACCCTGCAACCCTTTTGGCAGGATGTGCACACCATCATAACAGACTCTATACGGACACAAATAACACTGACCCTGGAGCTATGCATCCTATTTATCCCACCAGAATCATTCTCTAAATACAAGTGGGCAATAACATACCATATACTCATATCAGCTGCCATGAGCATTGCAAGGCTCTGGAAAACAACAACAGCCCCAACCAGAATCTCCCTCATAAACCAAATAAAGCTCAATTTGGCCTATGAAATGACCTATGCTCACCAATTTGGGGTAAAGAATCACATGAGACTAGCACACAATATGTGGAATGATTTTTTAGAACACACAAGGATAAAGGACACATGGACCACTGGGATGCCCTGATGTAAAACTACAAGTCTCTCCTACCAAGTTATAACCCCCCCCCCCACACCCACACCCACACAAACCCAAACCTCACGACCAAAAAGGAACAGTGTATGTAAAGCCTAGTGCTATTCTGTCAGAACAGCCCTGATATGTTATTATATGTTCTTGAATATTGTATATTATTGAACGTTAAATGTTGTTACGGAATTCTCAAACAACCACGGGAGCACATAGAAATGATGAAGGAAACGTTACAAAGCAAGAGCTGTATGATATAATGTTTGTTAACTAAAAAGTACAATTACCTTTGAATGAGACCGTAATATGCATGCACTGACCAATAAAAATTGTCAAATTTAAAAAAAAAAGGCTACACTGAATAAAATTTGTTTCAGAATAATAAGGATAATAAGAATAAGAATTGTTAAGAAACACTTTAAAAATACTATTAATCTCATTAAAGCATAATGTCAAAAGTCACTTGTGCGTACTTATTCGCAATGCGCCAATATTGAATAAAATGGCTGAGATAATTAATAGTGAATAAGGGATCAGGGACGTTCAATTAAAATAAATTCTAATTAGGTAAGATGATGAATGAAATTGAGGAGATGTTTAATGAGTGAAGAAGAATCATACAGCTCATTAAACAAGTTCATACTGTCAGAAAGAGAACTTTGGGGTCTATTGCTGCTTTTGAAGCCCAGGGGAGACCTTGCTCTTCAAAGAAACCAATGGGGAAAGGAGTCAATGACAAAATACTTGAAGCATGAAAAAAACATATTTCACAAATATAGCGAAACATTTTAAATTAATTCATTTTCCGTATTATGGGTTACTTGGTTAACCTTTTTGTATGTAGAGTCTGGTGCATATATAAGACAGTCTGCAGGTCATTTGTGAATACAGGACTTGATAAAATCAAATATCTTTTATGTTAGTGGTTTGTGGCATTATACCCATCTTCATGTTCTGTTTCCATATATGGTGCAGTCCACGTGGTAATACTCATAAAGACAAAGTAAGATTTTTCTAATAATTGAAGAGAATATTTTCAGCTTATGTACATATATTTATTATGTAACTGTTTTTGTTTAACATATAGATTACTGTTGTTCTGGCACACAGGTGAAAAAAAAAAGATTGAAATCTAAAAAAAACTCAGTTAAAACAATTATTTGCTTTGATATTAACAGTTCCTTTGAAGACAGGAAAAGTGTGTGGGTAAGCGGCTCAACAAAACCAATAGTATCTGGAGTCAATAGAACCTTACCATGCAATTGGAGTCAGCAGTTTCCCCAGGGTGATGGCGTCTCCAAGCCACCGAGCAAAATAAATAACAAAAAGAGAATGAATATTTAATGTAACAACATAGAAATGTAACAAAACATTTAAAGTTGCTTTATTCAAATCTTGATTACAGCATAGTAAAATATGGCAACCGTCTGACATAGCTCGTCTAAAATAGTGAACTTATTCGTACTCTTAAAAATAAATGCCTTATTAAATTGCGAATACAAGATTTTTTTTATTTCAAAACTCAAAACACAGAATTAAAATTTTAAAATAACATGTTTCGAGGAAGAGCAAGCATGTGGTGATCATGGGAAGCATAAAAATAAAATATTAAAATTCAATATATGTGCAAGATCCCATCTGGTGCTGAACATAAAAAAGTTAAAATAAAACCAAAAAACTATTATGGTAGTTTTAAATAAATGGCTGCTTAAAGTGTTTGTAAAAATGGGATTGGATATAAGTAAGGGAAAACAAATTACATTTTTAACCCCTTAAGGACCAAACTTCTGGAATAAAAGGGAATCATGACATGTCACACATGTCATGTGTCCTTAAGGGGTTAAAGAAGGAAATATTTTCAAAATTTCGATAAATTACTTTTTGACCAAAGAAAGTACTGGTAATTTAAAATGAGAAAAATACTGGAATTCTATGGGGTAAAAAAGTTTCATGCAAAAATAGATAATAAGAAGAATTAGAGCAGTAGACTGATTTATTGGTAATATTTCAAACTGAATGTAGATACATTGAAATGCATATTATGTGGAAAAAGTGTAAACCATAAATGGGATGCAAAATATAATTAAAAGGTGGAACTTAACAAATGCAAGAAAATTACTGGTTATAAAACATGTATGTGTGCCAGTTATTTGATTTGTATGCTTGGTGTTTTCACGTAAACATAAATGGTTTAAAAAAAAAATTACGAAAAATAAATATTACCCGGCTACATAGCTGAAAAGAGAAATTCATACATAAAGTTCAGCCTTTCTCACATCTGTTTTTTTTTGTTGATCCAAAAGAAGGCAAAAAAAAACTAGACATGTGCATTCGTTTTAGAATAAATACTATTTCGTCCGAATTTTTTATACTTTTTTGTATTCATTTACTATAACATAAACGTAAGTCCTACATATGAATTATATACGAAATGAAAGGGCAAATGCCAAATTCCTTACCTTTTCATTTCAGTTTGTTTAGTTTATTACAAGGAAGGAGCTATCGGCTCACGGCTCCTCCCTTGTAATGTGTGAAAATATAAGAGGCGGGGAGCAGTGCTTCCGAACCCCCACAATGCCCCCCCGTGATTCTATGAGGGTGAACATGACCCCAATATTATCATAAAGGAGATTAAAATCTCCCAAGTGTCCCTACTTGCTATGCCGCGAGTAGGGGCGTGTCTACTAATCACTGTTAAAAAAAAAATGGTGAGGCATCTTCTAAAATATTTAACAGGGGAGGACAGCCCCCACCCGTGCCCCGCGAGTGTGGACTATTAAATGGAACCTGGTCCCCATCCATGATCGGTGGGTTGGGGCCCTAAATAACAAAATAGGGGGTCATACTGCCTCCCCTGGTCTCCACCCATGAGCAGCGGGTGGAGGCCCTAAGTATCAATAGTGGGGACCTATTGTGTTCCCCAAAGACGCCTAGATACTCCAGACGGTACAAGGTTACGTCATAGAGTTTTATTCGCTACCCATCCAAACCTCTGCTCCACCCCCGATACGCATGTCTACGGAACAAGACCTACTGGTGGCCGAAAAAATCTGCACCCTCTTCCAGAAGGGCGCAGTGCAATACATGTCAGAGGACGACGGCTTCTTCAGCAATATCTTCCTAGTCAAGAAAAAGACGGGCGATTACTGACCGGTTATCAATCTACGACACCTACATTACTACGTGGTATACATGTCACGATTCGGGGAACCAAACACGCTAACACACACACAGAAAAGGTGCTGTACCGGACCTTAGAGTGGCCGGGCTAAGCACACAAAGAATAGTCAGGAGACAAGCCGAGTAAGGGGAACCAGAAGACAGAATAACGAGAAACAAGCCAAGGTCAAAGGGTAGGAGAAAGTCACAAAGTCAGAGAAACAAGCCAGAGAGAACGTAACCAGAAACACAAGTACAGTAGCAAAGCTAGAAAGCAAAGACCACAACAGGGCAGGGAGGAACAGGAAAGGTAAGTATTTAAACCATAAGGTTAATTCTGATTGGATAATTTCCAATCAGAATTAACAATCACACGTGGGAGATATCTAAACCCCCCACTGTGATTGAGGCACTGTGCCTTTAACGCCGGGTCAGGTGACAGACCCCGGCGTGTAATATATTGGGCAGTCTCCCAGCGTGCAGCGTCATGGGGGACGTGGAGGAAGATGCGGGTGGCATCCGAGGCTGGAAGGATGCCGCTCACCGAACCCACGAGGAGGAGGGGACCGC
This sequence comes from Pelobates fuscus, assembly GCF_036172605.1. NCBI lineage: Eukaryota > Metazoa > Chordata > Amphibia > Anura > Pelobatidae > Pelobates > Pelobates fuscus. The sequence continues at coordinate 119,263,108 of NC_086323.1, forward strand.
GGACGGCTGAAGGGTGAGTACTGCGAGCGGAGCCCGCGGGATCCCGACATTACCCCCCCCCCCCATGCGGGAAGCAGAAGGCTTCAAAGGAAACTGGGCATGAAAGGAGCGGACCAAAGAGGGAGCGTGCAGATCAGAGCTCGAAACCCAAGACCGCTCATCAGGGCCGTACCCCTTCCAATCCACCAGATATTGCAGCCGAGCCCTAGAAACACGAAAGTCGAGAAGGGCAGCCACCTCGTACACGTCACTAGAGACAGCGCGAGGGGAAACTGGCCGCCCGAGGGGACGAGAGAACCGGTTACACAGCAAAGGCTTCAAAAGCGAGACGTGAAACGTGTTCGGAATACGCATGGAAGGAGGCAGGTCAAGGGAGTAGGAAACAGGGTTAACCCTACGCAACACCTTGTAGGGACCAAGAAATCTGGGAGCAAATTTCATCGAGGGTACCTTGAGACAGGGGTTCTTGGAGGACAACCATACCCTATCACCCGGAACATAAGAAGGGGCCGCAACCCTACGGCGATCAGCAAACTTCTTCTGAGCAGCTGCTGAACGAGACAGCGCAACATGGACCTGATCCCACATCTTCCGCAAAGAGGCGAGGTGCTGGTCCAAGGTGGGCATTCCCTTGTCGGAGAACGCACCGGGAAGGACAGAAGGCCGAAACCCATAAGCAACCTCAAAAGAAATTAAGCCAGTAGACGAATGAGACACAGTATTCCTGGCAAATTCAGCCCACGGAAGGAGGCGAGACCAGTCGTCCTGGTGCGCATTAGTGAAGCAGCGCAAATACAATTCCACAGAATGATTAGCACGTTCGGCCGCACCGTTAGATTGCGGGTGATAGGAGGAAGTGAATGACAAGGAGACCCCCATCTCAGCACAGAAGCCCCTCCAAAACCGAGAGACAAATTGAGGGCCCCTGTCAGATACGATATCCTGAGGTACCCCATGCAAGCGGAACACTTCTTTGGCAAACACCTGATCTAACTGAACCGCAGAAGGCAGTTTCTTAAGCGGAATAAAGTGCGCCATTTTAGAGAACCTATCCGTCACAGTCCATATCACTGTCTGACCATCAGAAAGAGGAAGGTCTACAATGAAATCCATGGATAGGTGGGTCCATGGTTTCTTGGGTATAGATAGAGGCATCAATAAACCCTGGGGTCTCACATTAGGAGACTTACACTGCGTACAGACCCGACAAGCCTGTACAAAATCCACTATGTCTCGCTTAAGTGAAGACCACCAGAACTGTTGAAGGAGGCCCTTATAGGTTTTGGTAACCCCTGGATGACCAGCAGTTTTGGCGGTGTGAAATAAAGTTAACAACTTTTTTCTGTCATTTGCTTTAACGTATAGTTTACCAACCGGCGTCTCAGGGGGTGCTTGGGTTTGGTATGTCTTAATACTATCAAGGAAAGGAGACGAAACAACCAAACGGGTAGCAGCTATTATGTTGAGACGCAGGTACAATGGGTACAGGAGTCGGGTTAAGAAATGCTAACGGTTCATGCTGTCGAGAGATAGCGTCAGCTTTGGCATTACGGCAACCAGGTCTATAGGTAATGACGTATTGGAAGCGTGAAAGGAATAGAGACCATCTAGCCTGCCGGGCAGATAACCTTCTAGCATCAGCTATATAGGAGAGGTTCTTATGATCTGTTATAACCATGATTTTGTGTCTAGAACCCTCTAATAAGTACCTCCATTCCTTAAAAGCTAACACAATAGCTAGTAGTTCCCTGTTCCAAACATCGTAATTATTTTCTGGATCAGACAACCTTTTTGAAAAATAACAACAGGGATGGAGGGGTTCGTCATACGATAACCTCTGTGACAGTACTGCTCCCACACCTGATTCAGAAGCGTCTACTTCCATAACAAAGGGAAGAGAAGGATCAGGGTGGTGTAGCACTGGAGCAGAGGCAAATGCCTTCTTGAGAGTCTCGAAGGCCTTAAGGGCTTCAGGAGTCCAAACCCTAGGGTGTAGACACTTTTTAGTCAGCTTCGTTATAGGGGAGATAAGTGGTGAATTTTTTTTTATAATGTTCCTATAATAGTTAGCAAATCCTATAAAACGCTGGATAGCCTTAAGACCTTGGGGAAGTGGCCAGGACAGTATGGCCTCCAATTTAGCAGGATCCATACTGAAACCCTGTTCAGAAATTATATATCCCAGGAATTGCACAGAGGTCTGATCAAACAAACATTTTTCCAATTTACAATAAAGTCTGTTCTGTAATAACTTTTTAAGACCATCCTAACGTGGTTATGATGTGACTTCAAATCAGGAGAATATACAAGTATGTCGTCAAGGTACACCACGGCACAGACATGCAATAGATCCCTAAGGACATCATTTATGAGGTCCTGAAACACAGCAGGAGCATTACACAGTCCAATAGGCATGACCAGATATTCGTAATGCCCACTACGCGTATTGAACACTGTCTTCCACTCGTCATTCTCCATTATACGTACAAGGTTATAGGCCCCCCTGAGGTCTAGTTTAGTGAAGTACTTAGAACCCTTAACACGATCAAACGACTCAGTGATGAGGGGGATAGGGTAGGCGTTCTTAGTCGTTATATTGTTCAGACCCCTGTAATCTATACATGGCCTTAGGTCACCCTCCTTTTTGGCAACGAAAAAGAAACCAGCCCCAGCAGGAGAGGAGGACCTTCTGATAAAACCTTTACTTAAGGCATCCTGTATGTACTCCTCCATGACTTGGTTCTCTTTTTCAGAAAGAGGATATACCTTACCCCTAGGTGGCATAGTACCAGGTAAGAGGTTTATGGCACAATCATATTCACGGTGCGGGGGAAGTTTATCTGCGTCCCTTTTTTCAAACACCTTTGCTAGGTCTGCATACACAGGAGGGACAAAAACAGAAAGTGGTTTGGCTGTGGGTATATTAAGCAAGCTAACAGGACAAACACGAGTCAAACAATCTCTTTGACAAGACTTCCCCCAGGAGAGAATATCCAAACAACCCCAATCCGTCGGAGGAAGCCTGTGGAGGCGGGCGAAACGCGTCACACGAACGTCACTGGAGGGGTGGACCCGGAAACGGTCACGTGATCGGACTGATCGGACTGCAATCAGGAAGCGTTTTTACAATATTTGTTCATGCTTTTATGTGGGTGACTCTGCGAGTCTATACCCACCACATCCCAAGTAAGGGTTTTAATTTTTTTATGTAATAAACTTACTTAAGATATTATTCAATTGGAGGTCCTCCCCTTCTGTTTTCACACACAGCACAGCAGGGATCGGCAGTGAACATATCCTTTGAAGAATTCAGCGGTGTGGGGATATCCCCTCTCCTAAAGAGCCTTGCAAACCCAGAGCCAGGGGTGATAGGGCTCTGGGACATGTGAGTTTTTTTTCCCTAAGATTTCTCTAAATATATAGGAGTGTATTCAGACAGTCTGCACTATTATTTGTATTTTATATTTGCAGATTATTTTAGCGCGCTGTTTTGGTAACTATAATCATTGGGTTGTGTTTAACCAACCAGGGGAAGCCCAAAACTATAGAGGCTGTAGGTGAGTCGATTATTTGAAAGGACAGACTTTCCTTGTGCAAGGCACCCACAGACATAACCAGTTCTTGGGTCTCATGGGTCACCAGAGGTTTCTCCAGTGGTCTACCGTCTATGGCCTCCACGGCCAAGGGAGTGACTTTTTGGATCAGAGTCACAGATGCGGTTTTAGCAAATCTCTCATCCATAAGATTGTCAGCAGCCCCTGAATCTATCAAGCCTTTGGTAATTATTATTATTTCCAACAAAAAGGATAACCGTAATAAACGGTCTAGTGATGGGGACGTGAGGGGAAAACGACATAACACCCGAGGCCGACCCCTCTATAGGCCTTAGGTGCTGATGTTTTCCCTGCAATTCAGGGCAGGTCCTTAGAAGATGTCCCCTTTTCCCACAGTAAAGGCATAACCCTTCCCTTCTTTGATATGATTTTTCAACCTCAGTTAACCCAGAAGCACCCAATTGCATGGGTTCAAGGGGAGGTTGGCTAGAAGGGGGTAATGCTAGTGGCGTGGTATCGGGTAAAGCAGGTAACATCTGTGTATACATACGCCTCTGACTACGTCTGTCTCTAATACGATTATCAATATGGATGATATAATCAATAAGATCATCCAGAAGGACAGGCAATTCCCTGGATGCTATTTCGTCCAGGATGTAAGCGGCCAAACCCTCCTGAAAGGCCGTTACGAGAGCATCATTATTCCAAACCACTGCAGCTGCTATAGTGCGGAATTCAATAACGTAATCCGCTGCTGATCTGTTCCCTTGTTGAACCCTAAGCAGAGCTTTGCCAGCAGAAGCAACCCTACCGGGTAGATCGAAAGTACGTTTAAAGGCTGTCAAAAACTCAGCAAAGGATGTAGGGGACGTATTTTCCCATATGGGATTAGCCCATGCTAAAGCTTTCCCGGATAGATGGTTAATAAGAAAAGCAATCTTGGCTCTATCAGTGGGATAGGAATGAGGATTCACTACTAAATGGATTTCAATCTGGTTGAGAAAACCACGACATAATGACGGATCACCACTATAACGCTGTGGTGGCGTCATTTGCACTACATGAGCAGGAGCGGGTACCGACTCAGGAACAGGGTCTGGCGTCGTAGCAACTGCTACTTGGACACCAGGCTGCAAGTGAGCGGTATGATCCAGTATGATTTGTAAAGCCTGAGCAAAATGGCCCATAGGGTGGTCCAAACCATCCATTCTGGCTTCCTGATGAACCAATAACTGTGGAATGTTAGCAGGTTCCATTTTGGCCCTGTTGTAATGTCACGATTCGGGGAACCAAACATGCTAACACACACACAGAAAAGGTGCTGTACCGGACCTTAGAGTGGCCGGGCTAAGCACACAAAGAATAGTCAGGAGACAAGCTGAGTAAGGGGAACCAGAAGACAGAATAACGAGAAACAAGCCAAGGTCAAAGGGTAGGAGAAAGTCACAAAGTCAGATAAACAAGAGAGAGAACGTAACCAGAAACACAAGTACAGTAGCAAAGCTAGAAAGCAAAGACCACAACAGGGCAGGGAGGAACAGGAAAGGTAAGTATTTAAACCCTAAGGTTAATTCTGATTGGATCATTTCCAATCAGAATTAACAATCACACGTGGGAGATATCTAAACCCCCCACTGTGATTGAGGCACTGTGCCTTTAACGCCGGGTCAGGTGACAGACCCCGGCGTGTAATATATTGGGCAGTCTCCCAGCGTGCAGCGTCATGGGGGACGTGGAGGAAGATGCGGGTGGCATCCGAGGCTGGAAGGATGCCGCTCGCCGAACCCACGAGGAGGAGGGGACCGCGGACGGCTGAAGGGTGAGTACTGCGAGCAGAGTGCAGCCTCCCCTCGCAGCCGCCCGTGGGATCCCGACAATACAGACATTTCAAGATGGAAAGTATTCATCTTCTACAAGACCTTCTCATTGCGAATGACTGGTTTACGCGTCAGAACCTAAAAGACATGTACCTGTCAGTCCCAGGGCCGGACTGGGGATACAAAGCAGCCCTGGAAAAAAAAAATCTATGCCAGCCCCATAAGTCATTGCACCATATATTGTCGCATGTAATATGTAAGGCTATGTCTTGCCACCCCAGATAATAGAGTAATATATATATATATATATATATATTGCTTTTTCTAATATAATATATTAGTCCTTTCAGAGTAAAACATTTAATTATACAGTAAGCATACTCACATGCAGACACAGACAATCTCACTGACACACACAAGCTCATTGATACACAGCCTCATAGACAAACAATTTCACTAATATACATAAGCTCATTGACATAAAAACACAAGCTCACTCACTAGCAGGCACACACACACATACACATGCAAGCAAGCAAGCTCACTAGCAGGCGCACACACACACAGCTTAATGTAGTGGTTCTGGTGTCTATAGCCTGTCCCTGCAGGCTTTTGAATGTAAACACTGACTTTGCAGAGAAAAAGCAGTGTTTACATTGCTTCCTAGTGACACCTCTAGTGACAGACACTCAGACGGTCACTAGAGGCGCTTCCTGTGTCAGTGCGGATTGGCTGAGATCATCAAGCTTGATGATCTCAGTCATAGAGGCAGAGACCAGCACGACGTTGGAAAAAAAAAAAAGGTGAGTAAAACACTATTTTTAAAAACACACACACCACGACTGACACACACACACACACACCACGACTGACACACACACACACACACACCATGACAGACACACACACACACCATGACAGACACACACACCATGATACAGACACACACACCATGATACAGACAGACACAGACACACAGCATGACACATACACAGCGTAACACAGACAGACACACACACACACAACATGACACAGACAGACACACAGCATGACAGACACACACACACACACTGCATGACACAGACAGACACACAGCATGACAGACACACCGCATGACACAGACAGACACACACACACCGCATGACACAGACACACACAGCATGACACAGACAGACACACACACACACACATGACAGACACACACACACCATGATACAGACACACCGTGACACAGACACACATGACACAGACAGACACACATACACAGCATGGCAGACACACACATACACATACCATGATACAGACACACCGTGACACAGACACACAACACAGACAGACAGGCACACACACAGCATGACACAGACAGACACACAGCATGACACAGACACACACACACACTGCATGACACAGACAGACACACACACTGCATGACACAGACAGACACAAAGCATGACAGACACACCGCATGACACAGACAGACAGACACACACACCCCATGAGACACACACACACACCATGATACAGACACACATGACACAGACAGACACACATACACAGCATGACAGACACACACATACACACACCATGATACAGACACACGACACAGACAGATACACACACACACACAGCATGCCACAAACAGACACACACACAGCATGACACAGACACACACACACACACAGCATGACACACACACAGCATGACAGACACACACAGCATGACACAGACACAGCATGACACAGACAGACACAGCATGACACAGACAGACACAGCATGACACAGACAGACACAGCATGACACAGACAGACACACAGCATGACACTGACAGACACACAGAATGACACAGACAGACACACAGCATGACACACACACACACAGCATGACACACACACTCCCACTGACATACATACATTTTGGTACCTGTGGGTGGGCAGACTAATTGCTGTGCTGGCGGCCGCAGGGAGAACTTGAAATGCGGCCGCAGGGGAAGCTCTTCATGAGGCCGCTGGGGGAGCAGGCTCTTCTGGGGGAGCAGGCTGTTCTGTCTCTGCTCCCCCTCCCTCGCGCGCAGCTTAATGAGACCGGAGCCGGAATATGACGTCATACGTCCGGTCTCTTTCTAGCGCACGAGGGAGGGGGAGCAGAGACAGAACAGCCTGCTCCCCCAGAAGAGCCTGCCCCCCCAGCGGCCTCGTGAAGAGCTTCCCCTGCGGCCGCATTTCAAGTTCTCCCTGCGGCCGCAGGTCACCCCGGCCCCAGGTGCCGACGGCCCACCGGGAAATTTCCCGGTATCCCGGTGGGCCAGTCCGGCCCTGGTCAGTCCCCATCGCCCTAGATTGTCGTTGCTTCCTCCGGTTCAGTTGGAGAGGACGTACATGGCAGTTTATATGTCTGCCTTTCAGCCTTAGCTCCGCTCCGTGGTGCTTCATGAAGCTGCTGAAACCGGTGATGGCTCACATCCAAACCATGGGCGTGCGATGTCTCATTTATCTGGACGATTTTCTGCAAATCCGCATCCAGACTATGGTTGCAGACAAAGTTTGTCATTCACTTTCTAGAATCTTTGGGTTTCGTGGTGAACAGACAGAAATTGTCTCTCTCTCCTTTCCAGTCGGTCCAGTTCCTCGGATTCAAAATCGACTCGAAGAACTGCGTACTGCGCCTTCCAACGACAAAGATAGCCTCCATACAGAAAGAAATCAGACGTGTCCTTTCGTTTTAAAATATAAAATACACAACCTAAAATATTTAAAACAAAGAGAGACCACAATAGTGTAGATAAAATAAATCACCATAAAAGGTAAAAACTAATATACACTCACAAACATATGAATAAAATAGGCGGAGTATGTAAATCTCAATGAAGTACTTCTTTTCTTCTTTTTTCCACTTTAAAACTTAGGGGTAAAATAGAAAAGCAAGACATAGTCCCTAAATGGAACACAAACTGCTACTGGTTTCTGTATTATTGTCCAATCATCTCACCACAGGATTGAGTTGCCTATGAATTGGTGGGAAGCTAGAATATGGATTGATCACTGCTGATCCAAAATACAATGTCTAAATGGAGTTCCACCACGTGCTGACATCCTGTCTTAGACTGTGTGAGGAAAGCTCTCTTTTCTCTTTTGCTCATGCCTCAAAAGGTGGCTAGCCCTCACGCTGTGGTGGAAATGCACATACATCCTCCGTCAATGCTCAGCTATAATTTGATTTTTTACATTGGCTTTCTAAACTGCACCCTTTGCAACAAGATGTAGATACAATATGTGCATACCTACAAAGGAACCATCTCAAAGGTATTTGACCATGATAGCAGGTCTGTTTATGACCCAATGTGCAGATCGGTGTCTGCCTGCTCTCCCAGCCAATTTGACATGATTCATCTGATTGCCTGCAGTATGTTTGCTGAAATGTAGCAGGAGAGAACTATGGACTATAAAGAGAACTATAGACTATAGACCTTCTGCCCTACAGACCCACTTCCTGATATGCTGCAAAGGTTTCACATCCTCCATTGCCATCTCCATGTCCATGTACCAGGAGCTGCCACCAGTGTGCCATCAAAGAAAGGAAGGCATTTTGTCCTCTAGGAACACTCAATAAATGTGTGGTGTAGTGCACCTATTGACCTACAGTCTCAGTCAGTGCTCCTTCTCAAGTAGCATAGTTTTGTGACTATCTTCCTGCTGAATGTGAATTAGGAGGGAAGTATACTTTGTGGAGCAAAGGCCTATATCAGTTGCTTAATGGCATGGAAAATAAACATCTCACTACAGTAATCCACAGGGCAGACAGGTAGGTGATTGTGTTAGCCTGCTGTTCTGACATGATCCTGGCATGAAATCCAACAAAATGTTCATGAATGGGCTGGCGGAAACATCCTTGCAGTAATGTGGATTGGGAGCCTGCCTGTTCCTGTCACCTACTGGCACTTGGCTCAACATCCCCCTGCTCTGAATAAGGGTGTGTCAGGGTACCTGTGGTCTCTACCTCCGAAAGAGGTAGAGACTTAGCTGTTCCTCCATCCAGACGGCCTGATGGCTCCCTTCCCCAAGGTCTATCCGGTCATGCAAGGCCGGCCGCGAGGGAGTGACTGCCTTTTACAGCATCTAGGCAGGAAGTTGTCATCAGGACACTCCTCCGGAACGACCTGTCACTCAATTGCTGCAGGACCAATCAAGACGCCTCGGAGGCGTGGTTACTGCTCTGAACAGGGTATTTAACAGAGCTTCTGTCATTAGCTCATTGCCCTGTCGTGGTTCTAGCTTGTTCTAGTCACTCAGTGCTTGTGTATTCTATTATTCCCTTTTGGTTTTGACCCGGCTTGTTTACCTTACTCTGATTATCTCTGTTACCCTTGACTCGGCTTGTCTCTCGCTTACCTGTCTTCTGTTACCCTCGACCTCGGCTTGTCTTTGACCATTCTATACGGTACTACTTACATTAGTCCGGCCATTCTAAGGTCCGGTATACATATCTGGCTACTGTTTGTACTCTGCGTGTTGGATCCCTGTCCCGATCCTGACATTACGACAGGGCCAATGGATCCTGCAAGTACAAACAGTCAGCTGGCTTCTCCTGATCCTAGGTTTGAAGCCATGGATCACAGATGGCGCTTGCGCTACAGGCTCTATTATCTCGTGCCAATAACCCACCAGAGGAGATACGTAATACCCCTGTTTCTCCTGTCGGTTCAGGTCTAGAGGTAGCCACAGTGGGTGCTTCTTCTCGCATTACCCCCCCCCCAGTACGCTATGGTGGGGCTCCTGAGAAGTGTCGTGGTTTCTTAAACCAAATTAGTATCCACTTTGAATTGCAACCTCGCTCTTATCCTACAGATAGGGCAAAGGTAGGATTTATTATCACCCTACTTATTGAGAAAGCTCTGAGATGGGCCAACCCATTATGGGAGAACGATAACCCATTAGTTTATAACTATAACGCCTTTGTAGCTGCTTTTAGAAGAACATTTGACCCTCCAGGTAGAAAGGTTAATGCAGCCAGATTACTGTTGCGCCTGAAACAGGAGAACCGAACACTAGTGGATTATGCACTAGAGTTCAGGTCTCTGGCGTCAGAAGTCAAGTGGAATGAGCAGGCGTATATGGATGTATTTTTGAATGGCTTATCTGAAGTAATTCTTGATGAGGTTGCTACCAGAGAACTCCCTGAGAATTTAGAGGATTTAATTTCGTTCATCTCTCGTATAGATGAACGTTTAAGAGAGAGACAGAACACTCGAGAGAGGAACCGGAGACCTTCTTTTAGGTTAGCCCCCGCTTTTCCAAGTCCTGACTCCACGGTATCTTTGCTTCCTGAACCTATGCAGATAGGGTATACCCGCCTCTCTGAGGAGGAAAGACAGTACAGGAGAAGAGAGGGTTTGTGTATGTATTGTGGAGCTAAGGGTCATTTACTCTCGAACTGTTCTAACCGCCCGGGAAACGCTCGCACCTAAGTCTCTCTAGAGGACAGGCCTTGGGTGTTTCTATTTTGTCCTCTACTCCTAATTATAAAGATCACAGGCTTCTGCTACCAGTTTCCTTAACTTGCGGGAGGGAAGTAGTAAGGGCTATGGCTTTGATAGATTCCGGTGCTGCTGAGAATTTTATCGACCAAGCCTTTGCTAGTAAAAACAATTTCCCATCCCAGCTAAGGGAGACACCCTTGGCCGTTGAGGCCATAGATGGTAGACCACTACTAGACCATGTTATCTTTCGTGAGACCATACCCATTGATTTAAATGTTGGTATCCTACACGTGGAGAATTTATCTCTTCTGCTCATTTCGTCTCCTTCCGTTCCCATAGTTCTGGGGTACCCATGGTTGAGAGAACATAACCCTATTATCGATTGGGAGTTAGGGGAGATACTCTCGTGGGGCCAGGGCTGCCAGGATCGGTGTTTGTGCAAGGTTTCTCCATTAGCTAATATTAACATACAGGAGAGTCCTACTCAGTCCACAGAAAGACAAATACCAGACCTTTACCTAGACTTAAGGGCAGTGTTTGACAAAAAGAATGCCGATTCTTTGCCGCCACACAGGTCATTTGACTGTAAAATTAAGCTTCTACCCGGGACTATGCCTCCGAGGGGCCATGTATATCCTTTGTCTGTTCAGGAAAACTCAGTTTTAGGGTAGTATATTCAGGAGAATTTAGAAAAGGGATTCATCAGGAGGTCTTCTTCTCCGGCCGGGGCGGGGTTCTTTTTCATTAAGAAGAAGGATGGCACGCTGAGACCTTGTATCGATTACCGAGGCTTGAATAAAATAACTGTCAGAAATGCCTATCCTATCCCACTGATTACCGAGTTATTTGATCGTCTTAAGGGCTCCAAAATCTTCACCAAGCTAGATCTCAGAGGGGCTTACAATTTGGTGAGAATCCAGCAAGGTCACGAGTGGATGACGGCATTCAATACCCGGTATGGCCATTACGAATACACTGTTATGCCATTTGGACTATGCAATGCTCCTGCAGTATTTCAAGATTTGATTAATGAGGTACTTAGGGAGTTTCAGCATGATTGTGTTATTGTTTACCTGGACGACATACTAATACACTCTAAGGAGATTGAGACTCACCATAGACAGGTCAGAAAGGTGTTACACAAACTTCTGCAACATGGTCTATACTGCAAATTGGAGAAGTGCAGTTTTGATCAGTCTCAGGTAGACTTTCTTGGGTACGTGATTTCTGGGGAAGGTTTTAAAATGGATCCTGGTAAACTCCAATCTATTTTAGACTGGCCTTTGCCCAAAGGACTCAAGGCTATCCAAAGGTTTATTGGTTTTTCCAACTACTATAGGCGCTTCATTAAGGGTTACTCCTCTATCATTGCGCCTATTACCAATATGACCAAACAGGGGGCTGATACTAAGTTCTGGTCTGAGGAAGCTCTTGGTGCTTTTAAGACTCTTAAGGAACTTTTTGCCTCAGCTCCCATTCTAGTTCATCCTGATACGACTCTGCCTTTCTTGCTCGAGGTCGATGCGTCTGAGACAGGAGTTGGGGCTGTTCTGTCTCAAAGGTTAGGGGTGGATAAACCGTTACACCCATGTGGTTTCTTCTCTAAAAAAATTTCTGGGCCTGAGAGCAGATATGACATCGGGGAGAGGGAACTGTTAGCGGTCATTAAGGCTTTAAAGGAGTGGAGACATTTACTGGAAGGGACACTACACCCTGTTACTATTCTTACGGATCATAAGAACTTGTCTTATATTGGGGAGGCTAAGCGCTTGTCCGCCAGGCAGGCTCGCTGGGCCTTGTTCCTCACTCATTTTAATTATGTACTTACGTATAGACCTGGTTCTAAGAACTCTAAAGCCGATGCTTTGTCTCGTCAATATGAACCATCCACTATAACTGAACCACTTCTGTCCTCCATAGTTCCTAAGGGGAATATCATCGCGAACACGAATCTCAGGATTCACTCTCCATTGCTTTCTGAGATCATGAAGTTTCAGCATTTGGCACCCAAACAGACTCCTGGGGATCGACACTTCGTTCCTGCCGCTCTCCAACTGGAGGTGCTACGCTGTCTCCATAACAGCAAGGTGGCTGGGCATCCTGGCATCCGCAAGACTTATGCGCTGGTCTCTAAAGATTTTTGGTGGCCTGACTTACGCAAGGATATTAAAGAATTCATCGGGGCATGTGAAGTTTGTACCAAGACCAAGCTACCCCATTCGCTTCCATGCGGATTTCTGCACCCTTTAGAGGTTCCTGAAAAGCCTTGGTCCTGCCTGGCAATGGACTTCATTGTTGATTTGCCTATCTCTAAAAAGCAGACTGTCATCCTCACTGTGGTAGACAGATTTACTAAAATGGCTCACTTCATTCCCTTACCTAAACTCCCATCTTCGCCCGAATTAGCGGAGATATTCGCCAGGGAGATTTTCCGTTTGCATGGGATACCTTCCCAAATTATCTCTGACAGAGGCTCCCAATTTGTTTCCCGTTTTTGGAGATCATTCTGCTCCCAACTAGGCATCAAATTGAATTTCTCCTCTGCCTATCATCCTCAGTCCAATGGAGCTGCTGAACGCACTAACCAAAAAGTTGAACAATATTTACGTTGTTTCGTTTCAGAACACCAGGACGATTGGGTCGGTTTGATTCCTTGGGCGGAGTTTGCACATAACAATCTCATTTGTGATTCTACGCATTCTAGCCCTTTTTTCTTGAATTATGGCTTTCATCCTTCCATCCTTCCTTCGGAGTCTTCTTCTCAAGGGATACCGTCGGTGGATGTTCATGTTGCCAATTTAAGAAAGTTGTGGGATCAAACTCGACAAATCCTTCTGCACAATTCTACGCTGGTTAAAAAACACGCTGACAAACGTAGAAGGGCAGCACCGGTGTTTGTTCCAGGCGATAGAGTATGGTTAAGTACTAGAAACATTCGGTTAAAAGTGCCATCCATGAAGTTTGCTCCTCGATATATTGGACCTTACAGGGTACTGTCTCAAATTAACCCAGTTGCGTATCGTTTAGCATTGCCTAATGCCTTACGCATTCCTAATTCATTTCATGTTTCCTTGCTAAAACCATTAATATGTAACAGGTTCTCCTCCACGAGTATGAGGTCAATTCCATCGTTGATTCTCGAATCTCCCGGGGGAAACTGCAATATCTGGTCGATTGGAAGGGTTATGGTCCTGAGGAGAGAAGTTGGGTACCTCAGGAGGAGGTGCATGCTCCCCGTCTCCGCAGGGCGTTTCACTCTCGATTCCCTTCTCGCCCTGGTGTATTCCGCCCGGTGGGCGTATCTGAGAGGGGGGGTACTGTCAGGGTACCTGTGGTCTCTACCTCCGAAAGAGGTAGAGACTTAGCTGTTCCTCCATCCAGACGGCCTGATGGCTCCCTTCCCCAAGGTCTATCCGGTCATGCAAGGCCGGCCGCGAGGGAGTGACTGCCTTTTACAGCATCTAGGCAGGAAGTTGTCATCAGGACACTCCTCCGGAACGACCTGTCACTCAATTGCTGCAAGACCAATCAGGACGCCTCGGAGGCGTGGTTACTGCTCTGAACAGGGTATTTAACAGAGCTTCTTTCATTAGCTCATTGCCCTGTTGTGGTTCTAGCTTGTTCTAGTCACTCAGTGCTTGTGTATTCTATTATCCCTTTTGGTTTTGACCCGGCTTGTTTACCTTACTCTGCTTATCTCTGTTACCCTTGATTCGGCTTGTCTCTCGCTTACCTGTCTTCTGTTACCCTCGACCTCGGCTTGTCTTTGACCATTCTCTACTGTACTACTTACGTTAGTCCGGCCATTCTAAGGTCTGGTATACGTATCTGGCTACTGTTTGTACTCTGCGTGTTGGATCCCTGTCCCGATCCTGACAGGGTGGTTGTAGTGGTGGAGGTACTTATAGTACTACTTGGTTGCACAGAATCAGATATAGTAGTAGTGGACCTGCTGCCTGCCGTAGTACATTCACTTTCTGCTTCTCCCTCAGTAATACAGACGTGTCATGTCTTTGAAGATGCTGGTTCATACTGTCAGTATTGAGATGCCCCTTCACTTACTTGCTGCACCATTTACTTTGTATTTTTTTTCTTCAGGGAGGCTGTCAGAGTAATGCCAGTTTGCTTAAGCGCAATCTATTAGCCTCAACCCTTGGTCTTGTGGCTGATGAATATGCAGGTGGATATGTATGTTTCGGAGCTGTCACAACACTAGCCTCCACATTAGCACCTGGTTGACTAATGCTAATGAGAATGGAGATGGGTTTTTTTTAATAATAATCTCACTGGGTGGGCTACTTCTGGCACTTGTAGGAGAATATGCTCCAAATGAAATGAAGCAATTCTACTTTTTATACAGATGTACACATGGATAAATGCACAGTAGGTGCAGAAAATAGTTGCCTCTGCTGTCTCTAGACTCTCTTCTTTTAATTCCTCTGTATTACAAGTCACTTTTCTCCTGAGTCATACTGAAATAAGTGTCTGGAGTGGTGGGGGAAATAGCAATATCATCATCATCACCAGATTCCTCAACAACACCACTACCAAGACCAAACATTGGGGACAGTACTTCTCTGCTCTACCTATTAAGCAAATAGTGGCACTGACTGCACCACCAAATCTTTGCTGGGCTCTCCTTTATTCCTTATTGGGGGTTGCGCCAAGAAATAGGGTGTAACACAGGCAACAAGTCCAAGCACCATAAAACACAGAAGCTGTAATGTTTATATTAGCTGTGCCAGAAGGATCTGCAGTGCCAGTGAAAATGGCAGCATGAGATATTGCAGCATGAAAAGTGTGATAAAAATCCAATTGCCTCCTGGGTGGTGAACCATAAAATGTATAATGGCCTTAAGCATTGACCTTGTCCATATTAGGCTCCTATCAGCTTACTAAAGTGTCATATTGTTTTTATGCATGCTATTACATTTATGTTTATCCTTTTTTTAGCTTGTTTAATCTCTGAAATTCACATATAGATATCTGGTAGCTACACTATGCTTGAGCATGACAATAGCTTTTCTATGTACCACTTAGCCTTGCTTTCAGAGGCGGTATAATTAAGAGGTTATCTTACTCATCATCCTGACTGTTTTAAGAGCTACGACTGTTGTTCGTTGCATGTTTTATTTATTTATGTAAAGAAAAAAAAGAAGAGATTTGTAAACTCTGTCACCTGACTAACTGATAAGCTTTCTCTTGTCATGTATAATTTCTGATTAACCTGTGATATGCTATGCCTCGAAGAAATTTAAAGATTGACAAAAAATGTATAATAGCAATGATATCATCAGTGAAAGTGCTGTTTTTGTGTGCAAAAATGCAAAAAAAAAAAAAATATGAACACTATCTTTGGTCAGGGTTTGTGACTAAGTGGCTACTAAAATTTGTGGAATACCCTTGGTTGTCTACTGTGGCGAAACCAACCTCGCCACTGTGAACTGGAGAAGCCTGGTTGCTCGCCTGCTCCCTTTGGACTATGGACCAGACTTTAAAAAGCTTTTATTTTCCCTGCAGAAAGGCTTGTTCGTGCCGTTCTGCTGGGGTGTTCAGTAGATTCCAGCTACCGAACAAACTATCGTACGAGGGACCACCTAGGAGCTGGAGTGTGCCGTCAATTGACTGCCCAGAAGCTGCGGTTAACCGCAGCTTAATTGATGAACGCTGGGTGGCCTTTGTTTGTTTGCCGAACACGTGGCAGCGGCCATTTTAAGTAACGAACGGCCAGCGGTGTTCAGCGCTAACACTGTGGAACTGAAAACGGACACTTACTTGCGTGAACACCGCTGAGCCGTCCGCCCCCTGGTTCCTATTCGTGCCCTTGGTGTCGAACACCGGTTCAGTCGGTACTTTGGGATATGTGAATATGTTAACCCAGATAGCTAAGCCATGGAGCCCATTCGTGTAATGAAAGACTATGTGAAAGACTTTGGCTCCATGGCATTTAAACTGTATGTGTGTGATCTGAGCGCTATTCGGAAGTAATGTGCACTCAGATCTAAGCTATCTGGGGATATGTAGAATGTCGGTAAGAAAGAAATGAGTTCGATTCCCAGCAAGGGGAAAAGACCTCATGTGTGTCCGGGGGCGGCCAGAATAGGGGGTAACCCTTACACAATTGTATGATAAATTAGAGAAGCAGACCTGGTGGGTCAGAAAAAATTGGGCGCCCCCTTGTGGGGATCTATGCATATGTACAGAGGGTAAAGCGTAACCTTTAATGAATGCTGTATAAAAAGGTATAGTAACCTATGATAAGATCGCAAATAAGCGATTATTTGCGATCTTATCATAGGTTACTATACCTTTTTATACAGCATTCATTAAAGGTTACGCTTTACCCTCTGTACATATGCATAGATCCCCACAAGGGGGCGCCCAATTTTTTCTGACCCACCAGGTCTGCTTCTCTGATATGTAGAATGTGTATGTTTTATGTACTAAATGCATTAATAGGTAATTTTGTGTATTTTACTGTCTTTTGTCTGCCATGTGGGTAATGGAGTTTTGCCTCTGTCCTTGGAGATAATTGGATTACTTCCCCAATTATCTCCAGGCCAGAGGGGAGGGATTGTGATGCATTGTGGGATTGTTTAAAGTTGTATGTCTGTGATTGGTCCGTGGCCAATATGTTTCTCAGTTTCCCATCTGGTCCCCTAGGGGAGTGTCCACCAGGTGGGAAACCTGCATAAAAGCAGGGCAGTTAGCCCCAGTAAATGTTGTTGCTGCTTAACCCTGAAGGTGAAGTGTCGTCTCATTCTTGGGGGGAATTTGACTGTATGCCGATTGCCAGGAGTGTAAGCTGTTCGTATGGCTTTTCCTGTTCGGCTGCTTCCAAGGTTCGTGTGTTTCCTGTTCGGGAGTTGGGGGATTCGTGCAGTTTGGAGTTCGGGAGGTTGGTGATTGCAGTAGCTGCTGGTCTATCTGAAAGGGGATTATCGGCTAAACGTTTTTTATCCCCTTTTGAGCGAAACGGTCCGTTACATCTACTTTTGCAAATGGTATGCCATGATTGGGTTTATTTACATACGGCCTCAAAGACAACATAGGCCCAGGAAACCAATCTTGCAAATTTCAATGTGTAAAAACTAAAAAAGAGAAAGCTCAATATTTAACCCTGTAACTTTCCAAAAACCATAAAACCTGTACATGGGGTTGGGTTGGGGGGGGGGGGGGGGGCGGGGGGGGGTTGTTGTACTCATGAGACATTGCTAAACACAAATATGTGGTAATTTCTTGCAGTAACTCCTAACAGTATTATAATATTCAGTTAAAATGCCATGCAAAACTTGGAAAATAACATTTCTTAATTTCTCAAACTCTTTTAGATTTCATTCATATCAAATTTTGAACTTGATGGACACATGTCTCTTTTTCAGCCTATGTAACTATGTAACTTTGTAAATATTTGATATAAAATGAAAGCCCTGTTTCTCCTAAACATAATTATATATAATAAGTGTGGGTGCACTTAATATGAAAGAGGTGAATAATGGTTGAACAGACATATAGCTAAAATTCTAGGTTTTGTTTACGTTTTGTTTTGATCAGAACACGTACAATTGCCTCTGTCCTTAGGGGGTTTATCTGTGAACACAATCAATATTTAATGGGTCTCTTCTAGTCATCAATCTTTTTTTTTCCCTATCAATCATCTCTTTTTTTTTGTTTCTACAGACAGCACTCTGAATTATGAATACAATTAACCTTCATGTCCATAATGCAAGCCATGTTTTTTAATACATGTTTGCCCTAAGCACTGGAGTAAAATTTGTAATTTCAGTATAGAACTCTCAGAGTTCTTCAGGATAGCAATAACTTGTAAAAGTTATTTTTCAATCTCATACAGCTTCTCAGTGGTGAACCCCACCCCGACTGTATGTTCACGATAATGCAGGATATAACAGATTGAGCTTGATAGCTTAACAATAATAGAAAAAGACTGACATGAGCATAGAGAATGCTATTAATTTCATACAAAACAGCTTGTGGTTGCAGAGAGAGGAACTTGCAGGAAAGGTGGGGGTTCTGAGAGACAGAGCAAGAGATGAGGAGAACGATGAAAGCAAGGAGGGGTAAGGAGATAGAAAGGAAATTGCTATGAGCCACAGAAAAATGAGAAACAGGAAGCTCAACTCTTTAGTGCAATAATTCAGTATTTTTTTTTTTCTTTTTCATGTGACAGGAGACAGCTTTAGGAAGTATGACGCCATCAAGCAAAACATTAACATAAGCTTGCATGTCACCTTCTTATGACTAGAATATTTTTTTTTTTTTTTTTTTTATTACGAGAACTTCTGAAGAAGCATAGATCTGACCAGAACACCATAGTGTATAGGTTTATATAAAGGGAAGTAGAGGGGTCGAACTAATAACAAAGAAATTCAATTACAGAAGTGTTCTAGATGCAGAACAAAACAAGAAAAGGTAGGCTGACAACGATGGTGAATTAAGAACGCAATTCAGCTGTAAGTGTTGGAAAAAGAACAGATAAATTATGGATTGAAATAGAAAGGAACAGTACTGTAGACAGAAAAATAAATAAATATCTAAGGCTGCAATACTCATTATTACGGACGACAAATGGAGTGGGAGACATATACACGCAGCAGGTAAAAAAAAGTACTCTCATCAGAGAGCAGAAAGAGAACCGAGAATAGAAAGAGGAATACGTAGAGGTCAAAAGCTAGCTTAAGACAAAGGCATACAAAGCTGAGACAACAAGAGAAAAGAGGCAACACAAAAAAAGTTGTGCAAATGGGAAGCACCGACAGTGAGAGACCTGTTGTACAATCACAGAAAACCTGCAGATCTGACACAGAGAGAGATGTCCAACTTATAATGGAGACATTTGACAGGGGTGAGTGTCCAAAGTTCATTGCTGCTTTCTGTTTCCTGCCCTTATTCTAATTTGGAACTATTTATTCTACAGCTAGAGAGTGCATACTTTAATATTGTGCTGTGTCCTATTAATATACACACTGCTACGTGACATTCCGTGTCCCTAGATTGGTGTTACGGCCCCCCCTTCACTGTGACATGGTTTCTCACTAGGTGGTGGTGTCAATTCTCTTCTTTCTCTGTGATATAATGTGTATTTAGGTTGTATCCCCTTGCTATCTGCTCTGTGGTATGCTGTACCCCAAAGCTGGTGTCACCACATTTCCTGCTTGATGAGCTTTACGTGTCCCTAAAATAGCTTCACTACACTTTTGGATTTGTATTCTATGTATTCCGTATCTAATGCATCTAATGTTTAACTCCTTCACCACCAAGGTCATTTTTGTTTGAAAAAATTGTGATAGCAATTACTTAAGATGGGATGTATATATAACATATATCTCTCACATAAAGATAAAAAAAAGAACCAATTGCATTGCTATTTTTTCATTTATTTGCTAATCCTTTAGAGTATAAATCATTTTATAGATAATATGAAATCCCTTTAAAGTGTCTAAAATCTTAGTATAGAATCATAAAGCCAATAGTATCACATACAGTATCTTTTGTTTATCCATATTGACATGACAGATACATTTTAACATTTCTGGTGTTTTAAATATATATACATTTCGCGCATTTGTAATTTTACTAACTGTCTCTTGTGCTTAGATCATATTTTTCCTGGCATTGTGCAGACTATTGCCATTTCCTATTCGGTTCATAATTTTGCATCCTTTAAATGTTTATAACTTGTTTGATCACTTAAACATCAAGAAACAGGAAGTTAGATTGTTCTTTAAACAAGAAATGTGTTGCAACTAGATTCTCATCTGACACAGCTGGGGACTTTAACTTTAATATTTTATTTTGTTTGCTGCTTTTGCCACAGGCCTCCTCCTTACACTCTGCCGTGTGGTACTCCAAATGTTGTTGGTGTGGATTATTCTTCCCATAATGCAGCACCAATAACTGTTGCATATGAAAGTTACTAACACAATTTTAAACTTTTTATAGTCAACTTTGTCTATAGGTCAATCCTAGCCACCTATTATATTCAATGGAACTGCTAAATATATCCCATAAACCCCTGCTTAGCTCAGGAGAGCTTAACAGAATTTCCTCCTTAGGAACCTCTGGCTTAACAAAGGTAGTAGTGGAGGCAAAAGCACCAGGAGGACCCCAGGTAAGAAGTCAAACTGTCCAAAACATTTTTTGACTACTTACAATGGGGAGGGGGGCGCCATAGTACTCCTAAGAACAGCAGGAAGTAGAGGTTATTTACTTATAGTGTTCCTGCAATAGTTTTCCTTTGTTTATGCAGAATGTGTGTGGTAAAAAGCCATGAAAGGCCTGCACAGGGAAGTGGGAGTCTGTATAGTATACACTCACACTCTGAGTCCTCAACATAAAAGTGAAATGAATTTCTTTGATAGGGTTGGCTTAAATTTGAAGTGTTTTTGTTTTGTTTTGTTTTGGTTTTTTTACTTATATTGCTGTATGCTAACACAACTATTGCAGCTAAAAACCAAAAAATTTAAATAAATCGGGACACCATACCACCATAATCTATGCAAGGAGCACCAAGTGTTCGAAGGGTTCCTTTAACCCCTTAACGACACATGACATGTGTGACATGTCATGACTCCCTTTTATTCCAGAAGTTTGGTCCTTAAGGGGTTAAAACATTAGTTACAAAAGAGTCCTCTTTTCTCATGTAACAAAGCTACAGCATGTTTTGCTACAATTACCACTTGAGGATTGTCAGCAAAGCGGTCAGCATCGAACTGCATAAATGTTTAACAACCCTTGTGTCAACTAATGGTGGAACAAAGCCCACAGAGAGCAAGTGAAAAAAATGTCCAATTAGAATCTGTAAAAATGTCATATTCCATACGTTACTTATAAATATTTTATTATTTATTTTATAAAAGGTCTGCTGTGTAGATGATAAACACAGGCTACAGGTCGCTTTAAACAATGTTACCACTGTGCAGATAATATGTTGAAGCAGGCATTTTAAAGGAAATCTGCCATCATTTTTTTTAAATATTATTTCTAATAAAAGATTACATGTGTTATGGCCTTTATGAAATTTATATAGGCAAAAGCAAATAGCTATTTTCAATGCATCTACCGGTTCACCCTTGCTCAGTGATGGTGACCATTTTTAAGTCCTCTTTGGTCAGAAATACAAAAGTCGGATGAATACTTAGATAGGTTTATTGTTGAATCAAGGATAAAATAGAGATACGATATTTCGGCCATGAGGCCTAAATCATGGACGAAACATTGTATTTTTGTTTTAACCTTGATTCCACAATAAACCTATCTGAGTATTCAGCCTACGCTGTGCAGCCTGTTGCTCTTCACCTTTGGATGCATTTTAAAGGTTATCAGACCTTTAGTTGCTAATACCGGTGTGCAACAATTCATTAGTGGTCTTGCTGGAAATACAGCTTATCCGGCCAAAGACCATGCACGTAATAAAGAGCTAGTCTGCATTCACAGAACACATCAAAATGCATGCTGAGATGGTTTCAGACCTTCGAATTGTGCATGGTCTTAACTATCTTCTGACCAAGATAGTTTCTGTCTCCTAAACCAAGCCGTTTTATTATCAGTACCCTCTCTTTTTTTGTTACCAAGGAGCTTTATATCATGGGAAACTCAATCCACAATAACGAGAGTGCCAAATGCTAGTTTACACTATTTTGCACCCATGGAATTAATTTCAACTGCTTTTATGGCTTTTTTTTTAAATTTCTCTCTGAATTTACACAGGTACATATCTAGCTCAGGCAGAAGAACCCAAGATCCCGATCACACAATGCAGCAGAGAGGAGCTGCTTGAGTCTATAAAGGTGCAAACATCAGAATTATCTTTTGCACATCTTTCTGTTTCACATCTTCCTTTTTCAATTATTAGCTTCCATTCCCACAGATAGTTCTCCCTGTGTGTATCCTACCTTGTTTACCACTAACACGGTTATTCATTAAAGTGAGAATTCAAAGTGAATTTTAAATTTATGGTCAATTTACAATAAATGGAAACATTCTCTAAATTCATCTTTGCATTCCAATTGGGAATTTAAATTATAAATGTACTCTGAATTCTCACTTTAGCTAATAACCCTGTGTCATGTGAATTGTCAGGAATGGAAAGTATATTCAGAGTGAATTTTAAGGCAAATTGAAACATATCTCACCTAAGCAATATTGCTAATTCTGCTATTTTGACCTAATTCATGGTGAATTCCTAAAATAAAACAAACAAACAAAAAACTTTAGGGAATAAACCTGTTAGCCTTTTATTTACACTACGCTATGACTATAACTTTGAGGCATATGTTTATTTGAATTGACTGTGAAATACATGTTTTAAAAAAAAATAAAAAAAAATTATAGGGTAAAGTTATGAAAAGTAAAAAAAAAATGTTTGTAAAAATAATTGGAATATTCCTGTTAATTGCACTCCAGTTTTTATGTTGCTCCAGAAGTGATCTGCATACATGCCTGCCCTACCCCATTGTATATCTTGCATTTTAAAAAACCAAGTTATAGCATTAGCAGATTTTAAAATAGTAAACGATTGCTGCACTATCATATTTTGGTAAAACAAATGTAAAGGTATAGGTTGTTTGTCCAACATAATTTCAGCTTCTCTATACTCTCTATTTCAGCATTCACCTACTAACCTTCTCTATTTCAAACTCACAGAACCTGCAGAATGAGATAACTGAAATCGTGGCTGATATTGATGATTTTGAGCAAATGGAGCAGAGGTGAGCGCGGGAGAGTATGATTGGGGGAATTACACACTGCAGACAAAGTGATTGAGAGAATTAACAGAATATGTAAAGAATGGACTGTGTTGTGCAAACTTACAGCAGATCGTTCCTTCTCTTAGACGCAAAATCCAAAAGGAGAATGAGCTGTACCGAGCTAGCAGGAAATTTAATATGGACCCAGAAAAGGTAGGTAGGTCATGGAACAAGACCTCTAGAATTGAACTCCTATGACCTAGACTGTTAACAGTTTATTTAGAGTTTTATGATATATCTGCCTGCAGACTCTCTTAAAAAGCACATACAAACCCAGAATTACAATACAACACTATGAAAGACAAAGAACACCATGGAGAAATTGTAGGCTGGCAAAGTGGATCACTTTAGGGGCACTGGGCAGAATAAATCATTGCACTGTTCAAACATAATACATGTAAACTATTGTTGATCCATCTCACTGTAAAATAATAAGGATATTAGGGTTTGAAACATGTTTGTACAATTCTTTTTTTTGCATTTGTGCAAAGTGTACCACT
Source organism: Pelobates fuscus (assembly GCF_036172605.1). Classification (NCBI taxonomy): domain Eukaryota; kingdom Metazoa; phylum Chordata; class Amphibia; order Anura; family Pelobatidae; genus Pelobates; species Pelobates fuscus. The sequence continues at coordinate 119,287,219 of NC_086323.1, forward strand.
ATTACAGTCATTTCTTTGGTGCTATGCTCTGTTCACTTTTTCTGTGTATATGTGTATTGCTAACTCATTGATGGTGTTATGTTACTTTCAGGGCATCCAAATGCTAATTGAGAAGAAGTTTCTTGAAAAAGACCCTCATCAAATTGCTAGTTTCTTATATCAAGGAACAGGACTGAGCAAGTCCGCGATTGGAGAGTACATGGGTCAAATGTAAGAATGTACTAACAACATTTTATTGGGTAGTGATATATACTATTCAGAGACACAGGACTGATGGTTTAATATATAAAATCAGTAACTGTATAAACAAAATGTGTAGAAGATAATGCAAACTCAAGGTTAATCCCACAACTCTCTAATGTCACACAATGCAGCTGGACAATGCAGTGCAGCCGAATGCCATTAAACAATAAATAAAATCAATCTAGACATTCTACTAATATGTAACATACATTTTTTTTCCCAGCTGTACAAAATTGTTTCTTTACAATATATTTTCTCTCTCATCTTGTGTTGTTGGTCACTAGAGATCCACTCAATATTAAGGTTCTTCATGCATTTGTGGACTGTCACAATTTCGAAAAGCTTGGCTTGGTTGATGCTCTAAGGTGAGAATAAGTAAGGCAAAGGTAGCTGTGCCATGTATACAAATCATCCAACAATATATTGTGTACGTTACATTAAAAACAAAATAATGCTTTTTTTTTTACAGACATTGCAGTGTGTGTGTATCTCTTTAAGAAAATATTGACATATTGGGATTGAGATTGCTTCAACATCATTAATAGTTCATTGGCAGGCATTAACATACCGACAATTTCCTCCTTGGGTTTGTTGCCATGACATCTATTGTTACACCCATTTAATTTAATGTATTTTCTAAAGAATATTGAACCTTTAAACTAACTTGATAAGATTGTGTCTTACAACAGAGTAACCCATGGAAAATTAATGCTTTAGAGTTTTATTAATAACTCTCTGAGAAGCATGTTGCAGAGTCCCTAAATAATAAGGACATCTGGTCAACCTAAATTAACATTGCAAATACCAATTTTCACTCTTACATTCGGAAAGGGACAATTATTGACATAGTTGACTTTATGGCAACCAAGGCACATGTAATGCAAGTTAGTCATATGCTCTTGCAATTCAGCATAGAAAGACAAATGTATGTTACTGTGATAAGATTCAATTGCAATTTCTGGTCACTTTGTGATGTGCAAGGAGTGGGGGATGCCAGTCCTACAATTTTGCTATTAAAAAGAAAATCTGATTGTTATTCTGTATAATATATAGATGGGATTTTTCCTCACTGTACAAGTCTTTTACATTATTTTTGCTATTTAAATGTATATGCGCATGGATTTAGAATAGACACAATACAATTTGGTAATTAGATATGGAGTAAACACAGTGTGAAATTGTATATATATCAACATAACATTCTCATTGTACTAACTAAAGATTCTCTGTCTCAACCTCACACAGGCAGTTCCTGAGTAGATTTCGGCTGCCAGGAGAGGCTCAGAAAATTGATAGAATGATGGAAAGTTTCTCAGCTCATTACTGCAAGAACAACCCAGAAATCTTCAAGTCTACAGGTGCATAAATGTTTCAACCTTATGATAATATCAGATCAGTGTGAACGTTCTGTACTAAGCATAGTTGCAGTTTATATTTTCTTATGCAAAATCTGCTTGTTATATTTCTTAATACTCAGTTACATCAACACTTCTACTCCTGCATTGTCCTATCTCTAAAAATGTCCTCCCTGTTCCCGAAATACATTTATTTTAAACTCTGATGTAGCGTGAGCCAAAATAAGTTGCATGACAAATAAACATTCACTTGATAACTGTCACTTTCCTCAGTTTGCTTGTTACTGTATAAAGAAAAAAATAAGACAGTCTCTCAAGCCTGCTTAGAGTTACTTCACAAAATTAAATAAATCTGATAAATTAGTTTATTTGATAATGTATTACATATTTCTGTGATGGAACATTGGGTCATTGGACATCAAGTAATTTATTAAAACATTATTTGGGAGATGGTCTTTCAAATAAAGAAAGGATGGCCACAATTTGAATCCTCAGGATACCTACCGTTCTGGCCAAGTCTGAAGTAAAGGACCCCATGACATCTTCCTCTTATGTATAAGTGAGCTAATATAACGCATAATGCCTAACAAACAAAGAGATAACTGATGTTTTCATATATATGCACATTCTTAAATTAGACACAGTATCATGACTGCTGTCCCAACCAAAAACCCGTTGCCCCCCAATAATACACGTGACACCTCATTCTTGTGGATAAGGGCAACGGCCACAGCTTTATTTAAGATAACAATTTAACTCAGTCCAAATCTGCCAGCTGTTGGGTGTTTGCCCAACAGGCAGTTCTAACACACATTCGGGACCATGAGCCTCGACAGCCAGCTCCTCGCCATCAGCTACGTGCCGGCTGTCGTCTCCTCAATGTTCCTTTCTTCTTCTGCGCTGTCCAGGGAAACCGCCAAGCTGTGACAACACAAAACAACAACACAAGACACAAGCCACAGGGAGGGAGGGTAGGGAAACAGTCAGGAGCCCTCAACTGATTCTGCCGACTGGTAAGTCCCCTCCCTCTCCCATTCCTTAAGAACCACCAACATTAGCAACATTGTATCTTCCATGATCCAGCCCACACTCTTGGGCAGTAGCCATGTCCCCCCTTCCTTATTGTTCCAGGGGGAATCTTAATCTTTCATTAAAGCAGTAAGTATTTTGTTATGAAGCGCAGGACTTTTTTGTGGAGTTCTTCATTGATCAAACGTTTTAGCAAATTTCCTTAGTTCACAGATTTGCTGTAGTGTTGTAGTCTTGCTCATTTGTGTCCATTCTAGGACACTGGACTTCTGCACACTGAACTTAATAGACATTGCACTTTAGACCTATGATTTGTTAATGGTGATCTTTTTCATTATTCAGCTTTATGTAAAGGGACTGGAAACATTGTTCCAAAATATCTTGATATGGGGAACTATTATTTTCCTTTTACTGAAGAGATGTGAATAATGGCACCACCGCTACTGTGCTTGAGCTGCCTTGACTTTGAGGAAGCATATTTTTTATGGAATTAAGGTCAAACTTTTAATTTACTTTATCCTCATCGGGTTATAAGATGTTTACATGGATCATTTTGGGAGAGTGAATATATCCTCATGCAAAATATACGTCAGGTCACCTTTTACCTGTGGTCTTACCTTACACTCCTTTGCCGTGTCTTGGTCTCTCCTCACCAGTGCATGTCCCTCTAGTATTCCAGTCCAACCTGTTCATTGTTGCGGGTTTCTGGAAAGCCTCATCCCATCTGTTCCTTCTACTCATAGCTGTCTCGGGATATAAGCTATATGGGACTTATTTGTGTCAGTTTGTAGGTTTGGGGGTATATTGTAAAGTTGCATGGATGTTTGAGGGTAATTAACTTAGTGATACTTCAAAAAGTGCTTAAAGTGTAATTAAAATAGCAGCTCTACACACTAGTGTAAAATACCCTCTTCCCCACACACCACAATAAATGTACACCTTCTAATGGTACAAGATACATTTATACCTATGGTGGAGTGCTGAAATACAAAAATTAGGGGGTAGCTTACCCCATGTATATAAACATGTACAGAAAATTATCTAGTACATAGAAAACAATAGATATAGTGCAGATGATAATTATATTCAAGTAATATATCTTTAGAAGGTTAGATTACTCACATGTAGTGGAGCATATACATGTATTGGCTCCGTATAAAGGGCTGTAATGCTCTTAGAGCAGCATCACACCACTCCTTCATAAAGATGTTCCCTCCGGTAAAATAAAAAAAAAGAGAGGCCACCAATGTGTAGTATTTTCAATATAAAAGCAATAGAATAGGTGGTAGGTTTTGAGCTTACCTTATTTACAGCCTAAACTCCTGGCTCTAAGCAGGTATACAGGTAAAGTGCTACTATAGAGGGCGTGGCACTTTCCCAAATGAAGATTCATGAAGGCAATTCAGATGACTCTTAAAAATACTAATAAACTTATTAAAATAAAAAAAGAATAAAACAGTAATATAAAATCATAAAATACTGTCCACACTTTTATAAGGAGATCCTGTGCCAGCCAAACTGTGTTTCACTCCGTCCTGAGCTTCTTCAGTCAGATGTGAGTTAGTGCCAGATGTCTTCCTTTTTTTTTTTTTTTTATTCTTTATTTTATTCGTGCATGAGAGGTTACAAGCATATAGCAAGTGCCACAACAGCACACATGGGTTAAGCATCAGTGTTGACAATGTGGTACTCAGAAACTGCACTTTTTTTTTTTTACGTCGTAACAATCTAGTAACAAATTTATAGTAGAACATCAAGCGCATCTGTTTTGCAAGCTAAATTCAAACGCAAGTTTTATATGGCGCAATGAAAGGAAAGTCGCAGGCATGTCATGCTGGCTTATAGTCACCTACGTTAGCCAACATGAATTGCAGCGATCCCCTGGAAAGCAGGGTTAGTAGGCATAGCATAATATCTGCGATGTGTGATTTAAAGCATACCGTGTTGTTGCATACGATATTAATTAAGTAGCTGGGTCTCAGGCTATGCATATATGTCCGATTGATCAGCACTATAGTTTCTGCTTTCTATACGGATTAGCTGGGCGTATAAGTGATTAAGTAAAAACACAGTCACAAACATGCTTATACAGTGCTTATAAAATGCGAAGTAGGAAAAAGGGAGAGCATATAATATAATAGGGGGCACATGGTATGTGTTATAAGCGTATCTATACAGTAGTTTCAAGAGATTATGACTGAGTGATAGAAAAGCACGGTAAGACAATATGTTGTATTTGCTGAAACTAGCTATAACATACATGTGTTGTTAGTTAATAGTCACGTTTGTGAAGCGATAGACATATAGATTAATATATATGATAAACAATTAAACCAGCGTATATCTGGCCACTGGGGTTATACCTCTGTCATGGTCTATGCAAGGCAGGTGGGGGGTAAGTGCAGGGGAGCATTGACTAAATGCAGGCTGATCTTGCCACAGCAATACGCGCGATTTGCAACGTTATAAATTGCTAGATCGGGAGGAATGTATAAACAGGTGACAGATTGCATTCAGTACAATAGTAAAACTAAACTGGTTAAGGTACATCACTCGAAGCAATAATGAGATTACTGCAAAATAAATGGCTATTCAAAGCGTAGTACTACTTAGTGCCCCAAGATAGTGTTCGGTAGTTCATTGAGAGCCTTGTTTCCCCTCTACTTGCTGTGTACGATGGCAGTAAGGGGGGGGTGCTAGATGCGCCCGAGAATGCAGTCCCATACTGTGTCTAGCCGATGCCCCGGCGGGTTTCCACATAGTCCAGCTGTAGGGGTTTTCGTGGCGTCTTGTTGCCCCCTAGTTTGTTGATGCTGCTTCGGGGGTTAGCTCCGACGGTGTGTCGTGGATTCAACTGCTGTACAGCCGCTTGGGTCGTCTTGGCTCGTGCGTGGGATCGGTGTAAGCTGTTCTGTATGCTGAGAGGTGGATCATGTGGGTCTCCTGTTTGCATCAGTTGATTCGTAGGTCCGGATGGTTTCAATTGCAGGTAGGAGACTGCACCCGATAGGCCTCCCGACGTTTTCCGCTTCTAGGCCCGCTTGTATCTGCCTAGTCGGGCGGCCATTTTGGAGCCTCGTGCTGCGGGCCGTATCCACGAGGTCACCATTCTCTCTGCTTGCCGATATGTAGCACCCCTCTTCTGCAGGGCATGCCTGAAGCTTGCACAGAGGTAATCAAAGGTCTCCAGAGGTGATATGGGTGGCTGGGTGTGTGTTCCATGTTTGCGCCGAGCCGCCATTATGGGTTCATTCTGTCGCTCCACTTTTAGAACGTTTCACAACTGCTCCTCACACAGAACACCTGAATTATGTCTACATTGTAGCACTTGAACGAGCGAGCTGCCCCATACATTACTTCATTCTGACAATGTACTCAGGTGCCATCAGATAACATAAGCCCAGGAACTTGGCACCATCTTCGTTATTATACACTTAATAAATTATAAATCCAAGCTGCAGTAAGAGTGCCGGATCGTGCACTCATTCACCCGATGTCTTCCATTTTTAAATGTCATATAGACCCTCCCCCTGGGTTTGATGAGGCTTAAGGTAAACCAATCATATTTATTTCAGGCTGCCATACCCTTTATTTATAAATATTCACATGTTGCCATAAAATTGTATTGGTTGGCGGTATTCCCGCCTTTTTTCGCCATATTCTTATTGATTGGGGGTATTCACGTTTTTTTTTTCCGACTTATAGCTCATTGGTGGTCAGTGGTGATTGACTAATCTAGTTATTTCCCAGACTCAGTGGCGCCAGGATGGGTTTTACATAATTCAGGCCATGGACCCCTCTTGGGGTCATGTGTATCAAAAAGTGCATTGTTCTTAATAAACCAGTTCTTATACACACTTCACTAAGTCTCAGCTAGTGTTTGGGTGAGACAGGTATAAGAGATATCCAGTGTTGAAAGAGAGGGACACGTAATAGAGACGCTCAATCTGAGTGCTTAGCTCCATCGCACCGATAATTTATGTCAGGTGAGGGCAAATGTCCCTTAACTACATGACTTGGAATTTTATTGGCTAAATCCCAAGACAGTCATAGCTCCAATTAAAGGGTGTACACATTTATTTTCGTATTACTTTGTCTAGAAATTAGGTATCTTAAATATAGTTCTTTACAGAAAGATCTATAATGCTATAAACCTGCACAGTATGTACATAGGAAGATTATATGGAGAAACAGTGCAAAGGGCTCTTCACTTCTCTCTAAAGTAATTAGCATTGGAACTGTGTTTAAGTATGTCCAAATAATATTGAGGAAGTGAATGTTATATTTCATGCCAAATGAGATCATGAAGCTAACTATATGAGTCACAGGGAAAGCTTAAGTTCCTTATTTTAACACGTATTTTTCCCAGCACAGGAAGAAGTACAAACCATATTGCAATACACTTTATAGTTACACATTGAGTATATATTCTAACCAGTATTGTTTGGTGACGCAGGTTTCTTCTGTGCCTAGATTTCAGTAATTTCACAAGTAGATTTACCAATGTCTGTGAGGGAAATGGAGTTTCATTAACAGAGTGATTCACTAGTTCTGCAGGCATCTCAAAATGTCTGTAATTTGGGGAAAATCTTATTTTTAATTTAAAAAAAAAAAAAAAAATTAATTAGAAAAATTAATTACATTCAGTATATCTTTGTTTACAAAATCATCATATTTTAGCTGTAACAAATTTTCCCAATTATATTTAGCCTAGTGATCGCTGATACTCACTTCCATTAGGTTGTTCCCTAATAAATTATTACAGCGAGCTTATATGGACAAACAACAAAGTAAATATACAATAAGCTAACACCAACAAACAGGAAATAGACAACTTGGCAGGGATCTTTAGCTCAAAGATATATATATATATATATATATATATATATATATATATATATATATATATATATATTTCCGGGGTTTGGATATGTTGTATTATAAACTCCATATTAATCTTCCAAATTTTGTAAGATCAACTATTTTTCCCATATTTTGTTATATAGGCACAGTTTCTTTCTCACTGGATAGTACCCTTTTTTCCATTAAGCATTGGGTAGCAATCTGATTTTTAACCCTTGACCATTCAAATGGGGTTTGATTTTTCCATTCTCTAGCTATTATAAGTTTCATAGCCATTAGAATTTGTATGGATAAGGCTTTTTTAGGAAAGATCATATTATCCAGTCCAAAGTAAAAGAGAGCAGTACGAGATGACATTGGTACCGTTATCTCAGTTAAATCAGATATCAAAACACATTTTTTTTGCCATATCTTATCAATCTTATCGCAGGTCCACCACATATGTAGCAGATTGCCATTCTGTTTGTTACTCCGCCAGCATAGTGGGTTATCTTGGGCTTTAAATTTAAATAATTTTTCAGGATATAAGTGTCATCTATATACAACTTTCAAGTGGAGTTCCTGTATTGATAAGCAATGTGATATCTTACCCACTTGAGACCAACTGTCCCACCAAAGTTCTCTAGCTATTTGACATGCTAGTTCCTTTCCCCATGTCTTTTAAGCTTTAACTTTCTTAGCTGAAATCAGGAGCTCAAGAAGATCATACCATGCTCTCACAATTTTTTTATTTGAGGTGATGCACATAAGTCTATCAAATTGATCTTTTAGTTTTTTATCTTGTAGATCAATCATTTTAGTACCCAGGTAATATTGGGTTCTAATTAATGAAAAATGCTCTCTAACTGTGCAGCCAATATCCCTTTGGAGCTGGTTAAAGGTTTTAAATTTTCTTAATGAGTATAGGTCCTGAATTCTAAGATTTTTTTTGGGGAGACTTAAAGGGAGTTTAAAGTCAATGATATTGTATTCCAACAGTTCTAACGGGGTGGACATCAATCATTTGTCAACTTTTTTTTAATTGAAACCATTCTTCCAGTATATTTGTCAACACTATACATTCAGATTTAATCAAAATTATATCTAATTCTGATTGTTTACACCAAAACAGGGTTTCTAAATTATCGACATTCACTAGGTATTGTTCTATTTTATACCAATCTTGGTCTTTTTGAGCTGTCAATAGTATTTGAGAGGCGTGAGTTAGGCTATTTGCCAGTTGGTATCTAAAAATATCTGGATAGTTTACTCCCCCTTGAGTTTTCTTCTGATACAGGTGGTATCTCGAAATACTTTTATTACTCCAAATTAATTTTTCAACGAGTACTTGAAATTGTTTCATATATTTACATGTTGGTTTAATTGTAATCATCCTAAAGTTATAATTCCAAATGGGCAATATGTATTGCAATTAGGGTATTCACTTCAAGATAATTCATGGATCACATTTTAGATTCATCCTGCACAATTTCAATTACAATTTGGAGTTTTGTCATCCAAACTGATAGTTGCAAATCACAGCAATTTAGTATTTGAAGACCAATAAAACCCACACAAATGTCTGCATTCATCACCAAGAGCACCCCAGGCTTTTACATGTGATCCAGGAGAAGATTTTCATACCATTGTTTTATACGATCTTTGCTCAGGACTTTCATGCTTGTTGTGTTTTGGGTTTTTGGGGGAAAAAGATGAGCCTATCATGGGTATTACCTCGCTATATCACATGTTGAAATGTATTGTATTGTATGAAGGTTATAATGACTTCCTCAATGCCCATATATATTTTGATCGAGAGATAGTGAGTTTAAGTTTAGGGCAGTGGACATTCCTTTTAAAATCTAAATGGGCTTGTCACCATTAGTGCCAAGGGTCTACTATTAGTAAAGTGGGCTTGAAGTTACTATTGCCATCTGAACTAATAATCCACTTGGCATTCTAAGGGGATCTTTAAATGTGGCATAAATAGTGAGAGGGGGCACACACTCCTATACCTTAATAGACTTGTGACTTTTTTCTAAATTTGAACTTTTTTGTGAATTGTTCAAGGCTTCATTCCAGAGCCTTCCAGAACTGATCAGCCCATTGAGCATATATCTGGCAAATATTTAAAGGGGATTTGGTTACTGTTCATTTTGATATAGGGCTAATATGAGGCAATCAGGGGGTGGGTTTGTAAAATTAGAAACATTATACATGTATTGAAATTTCTCTGAATATGTGCTTATGAATCACAATAATATGCCAGTTTTTTTCAAATTAGATTAACAAATTCTGAAAGTGAATTACTCCACAAGCATAAAACAAACAAAACATGACTGAGTGCTGTTTAATGAGTGGAATACCGGAATTTAATTTCACCATCAATCTTCATTTTGGCTCCATGAAAACAATGGATAAAGTAACAATTTAACTAAACATTTGGTAGAAATTTTGATTATTTCAGTAATGCTTGGATAAATGTTTCACTTAGGATGGATTGTTAGATTTTATTTTGTTTTTGTACATGTAGTTTAATGTGAGTGATATATTTCCATTACAATTTGGAGTTTTCTCATCCAAACAGATAGTTGCTACATTGTGTCCTTCTCATTGATTATTCTGAACACTACCTTGCATAACCCGAATGTAAAACAGAAGCCAGATCTCCAGCAATTCCAGTCCATACACAAAGGAATTCATGCTGGAGGAGACCTACCCACTGAGCTACTGACAGTAAGTAATCATTAAGCATCAAAACAAAACATCATATAATATGTTTGTATTAGTTGTAGTGAGCAGAACACTGAAAACCTTTGATATCTGTGAAGGGTACATTAGAGTACCCACCACTTTGTATGCCAATTTTACCCAACCTTGGCTGGGTGTTCCTAATGAAATATGAAGTACATTTTGTATATATGATCATTAACACAGTAATCAAAGATTGATGCTGGGCTCCCCTCTTCCATCGCTCCAGTGACAGGCAGCTCTCAGGTGGGCTGGTGTTCTGCAGATTGTGGGGGATTCTTAGTTCAGCTCTCTGTAGCCAAAACTTTACTTTGTCCAAGAGTCTTCCAGGTCCAGGTTCTGTGTGACAAAGCTGAGACAAAGCTGTGATCCTGTCCAACCTAACACTGGAGCAGGGAATGAAGTAAGGGGTCTAGCAAAGGGTCATGGGTTCGATGACGTCTACTTCCTAGCCAACACTCGGATAGATGGTGGAGTGAGAAGGATTAATAAGGACTGTGATGAGGACTGTGGCTATAATGGCACCCACTTCAGAAACAGCTGCACAGCAATGTTAGAATGTGCTTTTGTTCTCAGCTGTGTATTTTAAACTTTGCTCACTATTCTTAGGATATCCTGGCCTTCACCTGTTTCCCATTTATGAATTGGTGCTGTGTGTATTTTGACCCTTGGACTGCCTGACTTCAATATTTGGCTTGTCATTGAGTTTTGGTTACCATGGACATTTCCTGCCTCCCCGTGCTTCATGGTGATCTATCAAAATGAACATTGCAATAGATATACTAGAAAAATGCCTTAGGTCTGAATGTTTTTTTTTTCTTTTTGTTTTTTACATTTGAAAAGTCACCATTCCAGCTGTATCCTTATACAGTGTTAAACACATACTTACTGCTACTCAAATAACTTTTCAGATTCTGTGGGGTTTTATTTGAATATAAAATCAAACTTCTTCAGTATTGTGGCACAAGAGGTACAGAATAACATGTATCTGCTGACTGTATCCAGAGCATTGTACCTCAGAGGTACTCTAGTTTTGCCTCTCTAAATATGGCTCAGTGAATATACCTTTAGGGCTTCTATTTTTATTGTGGTTACTGAGGAATAATGCAAGCTTGTCTGCTTCAGGATCTCTGTCATGTTCAGGTTAAAAGATATCTCAGTTATTTATTTTTGAGTGACCCTGTTATGACACACTCTATTTAAAATATAGTAGCTCCTAAAGCATACATGCATAAAGTCCAAAAGGGCTTGCACCCACGGGCTAAAATAATGGCTTGACCTGGTGTTTAAATCCAGCAGAAGATAAACATAAAATTATCCAACAAAATGGAAAGCGCTGCTGGGTCGTCTTTAAGCATTAAAACATAACCTTTATTATCAACGTTTAAAGTTTTAGCTCACAGTGACACATTGATAATAAAGGTTCGGTTTTAATACTTAAAGGGTTACTTCATAGGCATGTGCAGCCTATTGCGTAAGGGTGTGCACCCTAAAGCACAAACACACGCCGCGTGTATATGTATGTATATATATATATATATACACACACACATACATACAATGCTGTGTGTGTGTGTGTAAGGGTGCTGTGTGTGAGGGTGCTGTTAGTGTGATGTGTGTGTGAGGGTGATGGTAGTGTGCTATGTGGTGTGTGTGTGTGTGTGTGTGTGTGTGTAAGGGTGCTGTGTGTGAGGGTGTTTGTGTGTGTGTTTCTGAGCGTGCTGTTAGTGTGCTGTCTGTGAGGGTGCTGTTTGTGTGTGAGGGTGCTGTTTGTGTGCTGTTTATGAGGGTACTGGTAGTATGCTGTGTGTGCGTTTGTTAGGGTCCTGTTAGTGTGCTGTGTGAGGGTGCTGTATGTGAGTGGGTGCTGTATGTGTGTATGTGTGTGTGTGCTGTTTGTGTGCTGTATGTGTGTGTGTGCTGTTTGTGTGCTGTGTGTGTGTGCTGTATGTTTGGGTGATTGTGGGGGTGGAGGTGGGGGCAGATTAGTTAATATCCCCCTCTCCCCCAATTTAAATTCTTCCTGTCAAGGCCGCACTTTGACTGACAGACGCTCAGTCACTGACAGATGCACACACTCACTGATAGATGCATACACTCATTGACAGACACACAATCTCATATACACTGACAAACAATGACACACAAACACTCACTGATTTGACACACTGATAGACAGACATACACTTACTCGGACACACACTCACTGACAGATGCACACTCTCACTGACAGACACACACACTCACTGACAGACAAACGCACACATTCACTGACAGACACACACACACACTTACTGACAGACGCACACTCACTGACAGACACACACACTCACTCACACTCACTGACAGACACACACACACACACTCACATTCAGACACACACTCACATTCACTGACACACTCATAAACACTAATACACACTCACTCACATTCATTGACACACATATTCACTCACACACACATTCACTGACACACACTCACTTGGGCTTGTCACCAGTGGGGTACCTCAAGGATCTGTACTTGGACCCATTCTCTTTAATATTTTTGTTAGTGATATTGCAGAAGGTCTTGATGGTAAGGTATGTCTTTTTGCTGATGAAACTAAGATATGTAACAGGGTTGATGTTCCAGGAGGGATAAGCCAAATGGCTAATGATTTAGGTAAACTAGAAAAATGGTCAGAGTTGTGGCAACTGACATTTAATGTGGGTAAGTGCAAGATAATGCATCTTGGACGTAAAAACCCAAGGGCAGAGTACAGAATATTTGATAGAGTCCTAACCTCAACATCTGAGGAAAGGGATTTAGGGGTGATTATTTCTGATGACTTAAAGGTAGGCAGACAATGTAATAGAGCAGCAGGAAATGCTAGCAGAATGCTTGGTTGTATAGGGAGGTATTAGCAGTAGAAAGAGGGAAGTGCTCATGCCATTGTACAGAACACTGGTGAGACCTCACTTGGAGTATTGTACACAGTACTGGAGACTGTATCTTCAGAAGGATATTGATACCTTAGAGAGAGTTCAGAGAAGGGCTACTAAACTGGTTCATGGATTTCAGAATAAAACTTACCAGGAAAGGTTAAAGAATCTTAACATGTATAGCTTGGAGGAAAGGCGAGACAGGGGGAATGTGATAGAAACATTTAAATACATAAAGGGAATCAACACAGTAAAGAAGGAGACTATATTTAAAAGAAGAAAAACTACCACAACAAGAGTACATAGTCTTAAATTAGAGGGACAAAGGTTTAAAAATAATATCAGGAAGTATTATTACTTTACTGAGAGGGTAGTGAATGCATGGAATAGCCTTCCAGCTGAAGTGGTAAGGTTAACACAGTAAAGGAGTATGCGTGGGATAGGCATAAGGCTATCCTAACTATAAGATAAGGCCAGGGACTAATGAAAGTATTTAGAAAATTGGGCAAACTAGATGTGCTGAATGGTTCTTATCTGCCGTCACATTCTATGTTTCTATGTTTCTATATATGGGCCTGAGATGTATCCATAAAACTGACCTGCGTAGTCGGAGAGATCTTTCACATAGATCTGTGCATTACCAGCAAGCACAGACTATGCTTCTTGGGAGGTTCAGTACACTAATAAGTACTTTGAGAATCATCATGCTTGAGGTTACTTACAAATTCCTCCTGGGGCACCAAATTTAATTATCATGGTCTGGCAGACCATTTGGACAGGATAACCATGAGCTTGGCTAAATTAATGTACTTTATCTAGCTTGTATTCAAGTTACAATAACTTAATGTTATACTGTTCTCCATGGCAGGAAATGTATGAAAGTCTAAAGAAGGAACCATTTAAAATGCCGGAGGAAGAGGATGCATGGGAGACAACTCACGCCTTCTACAAACCACAACGTGAAGGTTGGCTACTCAAGTTAGGTGCGTTTTATCCTTGTCTCCCTGTGAAAGAAATGAATAGGAAAAGTAGCAGATAGTCATGTAATACTGATAAGTGCAGTCTTAGCAACCTCTAACCTGTGCTGTATCAAGATGCTTGCAATCAATGAATTGTGTTATATTAGAGAAATAGTCTAATTTATCTTGTGTTTATCACACTTTGGTGTCTTTATCTCTGAAATCTTCCCTTTGCTGCACAAAATATTAATTAGCAGAACTGTTATCAACATATTGTCGCAGTTAAAAGAGAAAGAAATTCAGTGCTTTGATATACTGGTACAGTTCTGGTACGCAGCTCAACAACCAAATTTAAGCCAGGGGTTGTAGCACCTTTAATGTCATTTTGCCACAGTGCCCCAGGAGGGTTAGGTGTGTCATAGTCACACACCGGATGCCACATTTACCTTTGCATCCCAGGAGTGAGGGACGTTCCCGACTCCCTCACCAGCCATCAGCTGGTTCATCCGTTCTTCTGCGGCACGCTGCAAGTGCAAGGTGCGCCACATATAGTTCTGGCCTGCTGGACCCTGCAGCCACTCCATGTGAGTAATGGCATGCAGGGGAAGGAAGGCATGCTGGTGGACACTCTTTATTCCATACTTACTCTGTCCCCACACTGCTCCCTGCTTCCCTTAGGGTGTCAGAACCCTAGGGGATCCATGGTAACATATTCAGGGGCAGTGTGGGCAACAACCAGCTAGGTGGTCAAACCAACATAGCATCCCACCCACATACGTGGCGTGGACACCTACCTGCACTAGAGTGGCCTCTTGATTATATAGGTCCAGAGAACCCTCCTTATAGGAGGGACTTCTCTCCCTTTCCCCTACTTTAGCACCAACCACCCTGGGTGGTGTGCTTAGTTGTTTAGTAAACACCCTAGGGGGTCACAAGCCTTCTCTGCCTTTGATAACCTTTGTCTGTCTGAACTTAACTTGGTTAACCCCTGCCTCCCTAGATCAGTGTTGGATCTTATGGTAACTCTTTGCCTATTTGTTTAACCAGGCAAAGACTCTATACTTCTGATTGCTTATCCTGACTAAAATATCTGCTAAGACTTTACTTTGTTTTGATGGTCCTGGTCCTACACTATTTGGTTTTGGTTCCTGGCTTTTCAGCTAATGCCATTTGTTTAATCAATAAAGACTTTCAGTTAAGTGACCATGTTTTGTACAAATATAATTTAAAATACATCATCTAATCCAGCGACTATGCAGTGGATATATTATTCAGTTTACAAAGAAAAGCTGTCATTTGTTGTGTGTGTATGTCTCTCTTCTTCCTGTAAAGAGTATGTGGGTCAATATACAATATTTAAAGGGACATATGAATCAGCTACAGCAAACAATATGCTGTTTCCATTGGATACATATCAGAAAGTAAATTGCAATTCTAGTGACAGGAACTTGCTTCTGTTAGCTATCAGTTTCGCTCTATTACACTTTCCAATCCTATTCAAACTGCTGGGATTGCATTTCCAGGCCCACCATCAATTTTGACTGTGCCTGCGAGCAATGGTCACTCTACAAATATCACTCTTGATTTCCCATGATTCCCTCCGCCTCAGAGGTTACTTTATCGGTTCTGAAATGTAGAGCTAAACCTACCACCAATACAACAAGTGCCTCGGATATGTAGGCAAAAAATAAATACATTAACTTGTATGTATCTTTCACTCCATTGGACATCACCGAAAATATTTCTTCCCCATTACTGTGAACGGTATAATATATATTTTCAGACATGATCTGACATTGCCTGATGTTGTATCTGATGTTTTGTGAAAGAGTCAACGAAGGAAGATGATCGATAGGCCACTAGTGGACTAATGTGTTAATTAAAATTAAAAAAAAATTAAAAAATGTGAGAATCTTTCATATCAATGTTTGGAAAAAATATTAACTTAATTTATTTTTGTTATAGTCTTAATTTCAGTTTTGGAGCTTTTCTCTTTAAAGGTGGCCGTGTGAAAACATGGAAAAAACGATGGTTTATTCTCAAGGACAACTGCCTGTATTATTTTGAGTGCACCACGGTGAGAACGAGAAATATATAATGGTGTTAGAAATGGGTTGGCACCTCTTACATGTATGGGGGAAATACTAACTCCAATTTGTCGTTCTTTCTAAAAAAGGATAAAGAACCTCTTGGAATAATCCCCTTGGAGAATCTTTCCGTTGAAAGAGCTGAAGACCCCAAAAAGCCAGTAAGTAAAAATAGACCTTATTAATTATCAGTAGAAGAATCACAGATCAAATATTTGGAAATTTCAATATAATGTTTTCACATTTTTATCCATTAATTCCATTAATTTCAGATTATCATAGTCTGTTATGCTTTCATTTGCTCCATGATTTTTAATTTACTCAATAATTTACATTTTACTTATTATACCCCTTCATTTTTACACTCACTCTATATTTCTCCTGCAATTTACATTATTCTTTGTTTTCCAAGCACTGTTTTGATCTGCATGCGAGGGGTCAGACAGTCAAAGCTTGTAAGACACACGCTGATGGTCGCATGGTCCAAGGGAACCACCAATCATACCGTCTATCTGCCCAAAGCCATGAAGAGAGAGAATGCTGGATGCAGAGCCTCATGTAAGAGACAATGACATTTTGTTCCCTTCATCTGTTCTGTATATGTTGCTATGCTTCCTGTAGATACATAGATAGATAGATAGATAGATGATAGATAGATAGATAGATTGGATGGATAGCACTAGTCTATCTATTCAGAAGCCCATTATTCCATCTGCGAAATGAATGAAGTGGCAGTAACAAAGTTAATAAGTACCAGTTTAGGTAGTTATCTGCAAACTGCTGAAAGATCAAAATTAGGAAAAGTCATTTTCTTAATTTTGATCTTTCAGCCGTTTCGATGATAGCTCGTTAATTTGTTATGCTTACGTAGGATTGTCATTATTAAAGGGACACTCCAGACCCCTAAAGACCTTGAGCTTGTTGAAATGCTGTATGTGTGAAGAGTGTCCTCTTTTTAATTTATGAAAAGTGCAGATTTCAATAGAAATTGTCACGTTTATAAATTAACTTTGTTACACCCCCCCGGACGTCAATCAGACAGCAGGTCATGTTACTTCCTGGTTGTCTAGCTCAGAATAGCTAAACTCAAGAACAGGCAATTGCCCTAAGCATCTGCTTTTCAATCTCTTTTCATTGTTCAGATTCGTAAAGTCTGTGATTGGACAGGCACAGAAAGTCTGGGCAGGGTTAGAAGGAGAGGACTTGCAAAGGCAGCAGACAAGAGAACTGGAGCTTTGCAAATTGTTTTTTAGATATACCCCTAATAATAAGATGCATAAATAAATGTATGCAGATTTTCACTGGAGGAATGTTTCTTCAAGCGTACCAAATTAGGGAGCTATCTGCTAAACAGCACAATAATTTGGTATCCTTACATAGGCAATCCTATGTAAGGATAGCATACTAGGAAGCTATTTACTAAACAGCTAAAAGAACAAAATTAAGAAAAATCCTTTTCTTCACATTGCTCTTTCAGTTGTTTCGTAGATAACCTAAGTTGCTATGCTTGTCAATACAAAAGGATTTGATACTAATCGATTTGATACATTATGGATCCATTCATCCTCATTTTGTTTTCGTATTGCAGCAATTCGGAAATTCGAACGCTTCCAAGTTGCCAATCGGTCAAAATTTAGATGAAATAAAAATGTTTTCAAAACAAATTGCACAAGTGTACATCCTAGATTCCTTGTCAGTTTTTGACTTCATAATAAATATTCTAGAATAGAAGGTAGCTATTACCAGTGAGATAACTCAGTGGATTTGACTCCATCTACAATATTCCACAGTAACAATTCATGGTCAACTCAGCCTTTAATTTTTCTAAGGTAGATGAAATGAGTATAATTAAGTAGGGCAATAAAATCCAGACCCCAGGGCAAACTTGATAAATGTGTCATTCCTGGTTAAATACTATGATACTATATAATATTATAATTTACAAAATCTAACGTTTAAGAGATGTACAGTTCCCATAATAAGTAACCTTCCTGAGTTTGCCTGAACCAAGTTTCCTTTGATTTTAATAGGGATTTATCTCGGCAGCACAACTTGAGGAGAACTTTCAATTTTTTGTGACAGCCCTGCATAAATTTTCTCCCCGAGAAGGACTATGTTGACCTTTTCATGAGCTTAGAGTGTACCAGAATAAATATTATTTTACTTTATTCACCCGCAGCTAGCAATATACTGGCATACTTGCCTGCAACTTTAAGATTGCTGTAGAGGGAACGGGGGCTTTTGTCCTTGAGGGGGCATGTCAACCAGACATATGTGTTAAGCTGAGCTGACCAAACGCTATTTACTGACTGACCGACCAACCATGCAAGTCAATATTCCACCGATGCAGGGGGACAATTAGAGTTTAGGAATAGTGATGTCCCGAAGTTCGCCGCGCAATGTTCGGTCCGCCCCCTATTCGTCATCATTGAGTGAACTTTGACCCTGTACCTCACAGTCAGCATACACATTCCAGCCAATCAGCAGCAGACCCTCCCTCCCAGACCCTCCCACCTCCATGACGAATAGGGGGCGGACCGAACATCACGCTATGTTCGCCGGCGAATGCTTCCTGGCGAACTGTTCGGGACATCACTATTTAGGAACAATTACTGCTTGGTAGTTGCAAATAGACTACCCCTGTCAAATCTTATAAACATTATCACCTTTATTTTATTTTATATGTTAATTTAATGCACAATTTAATAGTGGAAAATATTAATGTTAATAATTTAAGATGTTAGTGCCTATGTTAGTGCCTAACTCATTATGGTGGCGATTTATCAAGACAAAATAATGTTGGGAGCAAAGTGCTAAATGTTGAGAGACATTCTCTTGGTTTCCATGGTGATTTCTCTTTAGTTGACACTTTGCCACAGAATAGCTCCTGTTTTTGCCTTGATAAATCACCCTCAATGTTTTAAATCATCATACATTTTGATACCTAACTACCTAGTCTTTGCCATATGAGGCAGTACAAAGGCTGAATATGCAAGGAAAAAACTAATCTTGAATTTTTAGAATCATTGCAATGAAATAATGCTTTCATATTCCGCACTATACAAATGTTTTCCTACCTGCGTTGTAAAGGTCAGAAGACAGTTATATTTGAGAGAGATAAAGCTTTATTATAGAAAAGGCACTATATTTCTCCAAAGAGGTGTAGGTGATAAAGTATGAAATGCGTATTTTACCTTTTTTAAATAGGGCACTAAATTTATACTGCAAATAAATGGTTTGGAACTAGCATACGTATGCCTGTGTTTGCCAGATTGACTACGTGTTCCTGGAAACATATCACTTATTTATGCTGATGGACAGTATACAAAAAGTGCTGGCCATGTAATATGTGGACGTCATAAACTGCAGGAGAGAAATCAATTAATTAATCACTGCGATCTTTTGGGAACCATCTGTGTTTAATGTATTAGCTTTTTACAAGATGTGAATTCTACATACTTCAATGTGTCAGTTTTCATATGCAGCCCATCACGGCAATGCTAGGTGACAAAAAGACCAGGGGCTTCAGCCCAAGGGAAAAATTATACACATAACAGATTATGTAATTGGATGTGTTATTTCTAACTTAGTATTATATTGGACTCTGGGCATTCTTACAATAAAATGGAGCTATACTTTGCCTGGAGCTTTTCAGAACCACACTTGAGGCTCTAGCCCCTGACAACCCTCCCCTGGCAATGCCCCTGCAGCCAATCACATTCTGTGGATTAGATAAAACATTCTATTTAAAGGAACACTATAGTGTCAGGACCACACACAGGTATCCCTGACACTATATTGTTAAGCTAACTATTTAGATTCCCAGCCCCCTTTGATCTCCGTAAAAAGGTAATTTTACTCACTTTTCTCCCACCCAGAGCCCCAACTCAATAACTGAGATAATTACTTTTGATGACCTCAGCCATTACAATGCTTTCCCATAGTAAAGCATTGGGACGCTATTGAGCATGCAAGGCAAAATGCAGTGCTTCGTCAATGAGCATGTCCTCATAGAGATTCCTTGAATCAAAGCACCTCTATGGGGAGTGTTCAGTGCCTACATGCAAAGTGTTGAGATGCTGAATGCCAGTGCTGCACACTGTGCACAACTGACACAGGAAACACCTTTGGTAACCATCTGAGTGACTGCCACTAGAGGTAAAACTAGCCAGCAATGTAAACACTACCTTTTCTCAGAAAAGACAGTGTTTACAGTGATAAGGCTTTAGGGACTGCAGGGCCATGCTATAAACACTAGAACCACTACATTAAGCCCTTTAACACCCTTTGACAACTATTTAGACAGTTTGCTCCCTGTTTAGAGTCTCACAATATCTCACTTTGTTCTTCAGATCCAGTATATCATGGGATCCATTTTATGATATTGTATCTATTCAGAAGAAAATAACAGCAATCAAGAAGAGTCATTAATGAGGATGGATCATGTGTGAATATGTAGAAATATAAGACGCCTGGACTGGTAAACTTTACAGGGAACTTGGATCATCATGTTAAGATAACAACACCTCTTTTAAAGCAGACTTTCAATATTAAATATATGTAAATAGTGTTATGCGAAACACATCACAAATAATGAAGGGGGTAATGATACAGGAAGCATATTACAGTCAGAAGGGAAAACCCTGCCTGAATTGGGTATTCTCCCTCCACACCTTCTCCCAAAGTTGTTTCTTTCCATTGAAAATCTGTCGATCTGTCAAATAGCTTCATCCATTTTGTTTTCATGGCTGTTCTGCGGAGTAGTTGGAGGTTTCATTGTTATATCAAGTTATAGTGCCTGCTATATGAAGCATGATATAAGTTCAGGCCACCGTGAGAGTTACCTGTATATAGGCAATTTGATTTATTTAGTATATAGGCCGAATTTTCAAGGTCCAACAGCAACATAATGTGAGGAAATCTCCTCATTGTACCTAATAATCTACACTCTGTGTTTTAAGATGAAAGGTCATTGTAGTAAGAATTCCCATTATTAATCTGCAAGGTACCTGGGTGACCACTATTAGCTACATCTAACAGAGTTTATTTATTAAACTGGGAACCAAGTTCGGGAATTGTTGGCCTATGATTTGCAATTCACCAATTAGGTGAATAATTATCTGAATGCTAAATACTCACAAACTTTTAACAAATTATACATTCACGTATGTTTAAAACTATCCATACTGTTGGTACTAGACAGAAAAAAATATATATATTTTTCTATATCTGTGTACATTTATTAAACATACCGTGTGTGAAGGACACAGAAAATACTTTTTAGTTAGTGGCACTAAAACTGTGTATGTAGATCTAATAAGTACTCTAAGCAATGGGTTTCATTAGTGGCACATGCTCTAAGGAGGTGACACTAAACTATTGCAAAAACAAAACAAAAAAAAAGTAAGAATAGAAATAGTTTTCTACATACAAAAGTGGAGCTTCAGGTGCAAGACTAAAGTGTCCGGCCTTTGAAGCTACACAGAAAAGGGCTAGGTGGATAACCGGAGCATAACCCTAAATACTAAATAGGAGAAGACGAGAGTTAGTCTCAGATAAAACTGGGACCAAAACTCAAAATGTTACCACCTGAAAATATGAATAGTCTATTAAAACAAAACTAACAATGAAAAAAATAACAAAAATAGATAAATAAAAGCAAAAAACTTTATTAGATATAATGACATATATAGAAGCCACAACAGATAATAAAAAACATAAAAGAAAAACACTGCCTACACCTAAAATAGACACAAATTAGTGATATGTCCACACTGTGAGTTAGAGTGAATTAAAAGAGAGAACCAGTAAATCTCAGATTTTAAATGTATATATATATATATATATATATATATATATATAGCAATACCAGATAAACTATGATTACGGTATAGACCAGGAGTGGCAACCTTTTAGCAGCTCTGTGCCGAAATAAGATTGTATTGTCCCGTAGCATGCCGGTCTTATTTTTTTTTTTTTTTTATTTAGATGTGCATGTTGCCGTATTCTGCTTGTGGTATTTATACTGCAGTTGCTTTGTATCATTGTATTTGTGCGTACATGAGCTATTATATTGTATATGTTCATGAGTAGTTTGTGGTATCGTGTACCTATGAATGTGAACTGTGTATGGGGACTGCTTGTGGAATTGTGTGTGGATATGTCACATTATGTGTATGTGTGGGGCTGTTTGAGGTATTGCATGTGAGAGGCTGTATGAAGAGTTGTGTGTGTGTGTATGTGGATTATCAGTAGTGTTCAGTTCGTGGGGATTGTGTGTATGTTTGTGTGTGGGCTGTATGTATTATTTGGATCAGGGGAGAGTTATTCTGCAGCTCTGTGTATATTTAGCAGTATGTGTGGCTTCCCTGGGTTCCAGTGGGGACCAGGCTGGTCAGGTACAGCTCAAGGACAGGAGCTGCAACAGCAGCTGCACGATGCTCTACTCCATTGCGGAGTATCACTTCCTTTATGTGCTGCAATCAATACATTGAGGATTGCCCCTCACCACCTTTTCGTATTAGCAGATATCTGAAGTTTGCCTGGAACTCGTGATAGGCCAGAGCCTGTTTGGCTCTAGCAGCCTTGAGTGCCGTGCAAAGACACCTTGAGTGCCATGCATGGCACATGTGCCATAGGTTGTCTACCCCTTTGTTTGAGCAGGGCCAACTACATATTGTTCCTGTTACATTTTGTTATTGTCTCATTTGGTAATTTCCACTTTTATTGTAAAGCGATGTGGAATGAGCTGGCGCTAAATAAATAAATAATAATAATAATAATGTGGGATCGTGGCTATAACAGGAACATATGTTTAAGCTAGCCATTTGGTGTTTACAATAGCCCAGACTCCACAGGCATCCAATCTAAATATCTAAGCCAAATTCATATTTGTTTTACCTACTCTGCTTTTTTATGTCAAAATACACCTTTTTACTATCTGGCTATAAGCATCTCTAATGATACAATTTAACCTCTGAGCTACGTGATTACTGAATCAGAGGTTGATTTAATCTAACCTCCAAATCTATGAAATTTACCCTACTATATTGCTTTAAGATAACATTTTTGGCAATAATTTAAGTCCCTCTACGGTCTAACCAATTTCTAATATATCTTATACTCTAATCAGAGATTTAAGTATCCTCCAAATTATACGTATACATATACCCTGTGTGGGTGATATTCACTGATTTCTATATTTAAATTGAGGATTATCTGGTATTGCTATATCAATACATATTTATACATTTAAAATCTGAGATTTATTGGTTCTCTTTTTTAAATCATTCTAATTCACAGTGTGGACGTATCACTAATTTGTGTCTCTTTTAGGTGTATGTAGTGTTTTTCTTTTCTGTTTTTTATTACCTTTTGTACCTTTCATATACGTCATTACAGTTAATAAAGTTCTTTGCTTATTATTTATCTATTTCGGGTATTTCTTCCATTGTTAGTTTTGTTTTAATAGACTATTCATATACTCAGGTGGTAACATTTTGAGTTTTGGTCCCAGTTGTGTCTAACTAACTCTCATCTTCTCCTAGAGATAGTTTTGTACTTGTGCACTGTATACATGTAAACAGGAAGCTATGACACCATGTCCAAAGGAAATATATTCTTGTGCAAGTATGACGATTGCTATAATTTCCTTCAACTATATAAAACAGTAATTGTTATGTTGTTCTTCAGCTTTGAATAGATTATATGTCCAATTATATTTGGCTAGAATGTTTGAGGGACATTTGAAATATCAAGGTTTGCTATCAATGTCAGTCAGAGTTATTCTCTATACCGAGAATTGAAGAGAATGGACACAGAAACAGAAAAATTTAGATAAAAGATATATAGTTTATGAACGGATAAATTAGAGAATCGGCCCTATTTGATTATTTTGCCCTTAAAATATTAAATTCTTTTTTTTTAGTTTTTCAGAATTGCCATTGAATTACCTTGACTGTGTTGCATCCTTTAATTTTTGCCTAATGGATTTCATAGTTTATCAGTGCATCAATGTATACATTTTAACTGTTTATAACTATGTAAATGGTTTCTGTTTACGTTTTTAGTGTGTTCAAGTCATGTACACCCAGAGCCCTTTAAAACACATTTGTGTTGAATAATTTGAAATAAAATGCAATAAATTAAATGTGTAGATTAAACTCAGATTTCCCAAAATGTATAATGTTAGAAATAGGATCTGAGGTGTTTTTACCTGTTATTCTACTGGATAATTAATCCTCCTTTTGATTAAAAGAGAGTGCAAGGGAAAAAAGTATTCTAAGATGTTTAAAATAGAGCATTTAAAATACCAAATGTTTAATTATGCTGGTGAATCATGGGAAAAAGCCTGTTTTATAAAGAGGAACAATACATTTTATTTATTGTTTCCTAAAGAAACTGGGGTTTATTCGAGTCCAAAGTGCACCCCTGAAGTGATAACACTTGTGGATTAGAGCCTATGGTAGTTACTAAGGCGAGCTCCATTATAGCGTGAAAACTCAGCAGCATACACTGTAAATTGCTTTGTGAGCTTTGACCCTGCTAAGTTAATTGAAGGCTTATGTAAAAAGATGTATTTTAACATACACTGACGCCACATGCCATCATGACCAGCACTCCCTATGTTTAAGATTGGGTAATGCATTAACATAAATGGATTCTAGGTGAAATAAAACACCTAGACAAATACAAACATGTATGCAGCCATTGTGAACCTTGACATTGCATGCAATCCACTGCTGTTAGAAGTCCAATATTTTGGGGAAACTTATCAAGAATTGTAGGGAGAAACTGGCAAATTAAGTCACATAAGTGGATTTATGAGTGAGCTGTTTCTGTTCACACACAAATTCTCTCTATTTTTTATAAAGCTATCACAGTACATTTACTACAAAGACGCACACATTGTGTGAAGTTTTATTAGCGTGTTTGCTTAAAAGGATACTCTAAGCACATAACTATCTTACCGCAGTAGTTTGGTGCACAGACCTTGTCCATTTACTTGGACATTGAATTGGTAGCAAGCATCAACGGCTTGTCTCACCTAGTCAATCAATTGTCCTACTCATTATAATCATCAAACCAGATTGAGTATTCACCTTGTCTCGTGGTTTGGAGACCCCCATGCCATTCACATCTAGGTTAAGTTCATGACCACTCATAGTTTTTCTTCTCTTTTTCTGTATTAAGATCATTTTGTCTTTCCTGATAAACAGTGCAATAATTTAGGTTGTTTTTTTTGGTTTTTTTTTATGGACTTCCATGTATTTATAGTTTTCATCAGGTGTGGTCTTCAGCACACTATTCATGATGATGAGTTGACAGTTTGGGACCATATGTCAGTGAGCCCTGTCAATATATTCTTCATTTTCCACAGCTTTTTGCTAATGTCTAAAATGATTGTCCAGTTGGATTTAAAAATGTTGTGGGTGACTGTATACTTTGATGAAGGATCCAGTCATTTTAAAAATGAACTCTTTCTTGGGTAATATGTATGTGACTAATTTATTTCCGCATATCATGTTTTAATGTTTGCAAGAAATTCTATGCTTTTCTGCAACTGAAAAATAATCTGGATTTTTGCTTGATTGGTCTTCATTATCATGCCTTATCAGATAAGCTGACAGAGACAGCACACTTGCAAGGTGTATTGTAAATTCATTCAATTTAAGTTTTGGAAGTCATTTTACATGCTATTTTATTTTTGGGGCAATGCAGGGATGTATTTACCACAAGGCAAACAAGGCATTTGCCTAGGGCGGCACTTTCAGGGGGGGCTCCAAAAAATGCCACCCTAAGCTCCCAGACAAATGCCTTGTTTGCCTCATGTTCTGGGGCTGTCCACCTTACTGTGATTGAGTTAGTGTAGCTGTCAGTGTGTGTGTCTGTGAGTGAGAAAGGGTGTGCCTGTGAGTGTGTGTCAGTGTGTATATGTCATTTTATGTGTATCTGAGAGTGTGTGCCTGTCAGTGAGTGGGTGTGTCAGTGTGTGTCTGTCATTGAAAGTGTGTGTTGGTTAAACAGTGTGTGCCAATGACTGTGCATCTGTCAGTGAGTTTATATCAGTGCATGTATCAATGAGGGCATGTGTCTGTCAGTCAAGAAAATGACCTTGACACGAATTGGGGGGGCAAATTTAGATTTTGGAGTGCCCGAATTTAGTCGTGCCTAGGGCAGCACAAATCCAAAATACACCACTGGGGCATTGTATATGAAATATATGTCATGTATGATCTCAAATCAATCATCTGGAGTTACCAAGGCATAGTTATAAAGATACCAGAAACACCTGTACATAAATATAATATATTGTGCATTTTCAGCCTGGTTTTTGAATACATTAATTATCCTTAATAAAATTAGAATTCCTACAGCCTCCAACTCAGAAGGACCGCTCTAGAAACTGCGATGAGCAGAAAAAGTATATATAATATTTGATGAAACTTTCTAATCCATTTTGAAAACCAAATTGAATCTGCAGTGTATTTTCCAATGTCCCTTAAAAATCTCTGTTGGGACAGAAATAATGATATTTTACTAGTATTGAGAGTATTAGGGTTTTCTGTTAACGTTCTCCATTTTATTTTTGTTTGTGTATGTAATTTGTTTGTAACATATTTTGTATTTGTATGTACTGTAAGTATTTTTGTTCATAATAAATGTTCCTTTATTAAGTTCTGCCTTTGTTTGTTATCAGAATCACATTACCAAAGCGATCAATATTATATTTACTATGGTTTCAGGGATATTTTTGCTAAATTGTGTTTTGTGGGTTTTTAATCTAATTCGGTTGGAGACATCCCAAGATGCGCAATTTCTTAATTGTGTTGGTGATAGCAGCTTTTACACTAGAATAGGTGTGGGTGGTGCTGAGAAGGATTTTGTATCATTATTCTGAGTCTAGTGTTTTCAACTAATGATTAATAGCCATTTCACATACTGACGTAAGTCACGTGCCCACCTGAGAGTGATGGGGTTCACGACACAAAGAAGTAGGATTAGCCTAAATCGTGTGCTTGTCAATTCACCTTGATTCACTGTTTAATTACTATACCCCTGGAGGCATCTATGTTGTGCATAAGGAAATGTTATGAATAGTGTCATAGCATCACATACCCAGTAGATGTCACTAAATTCCACTTTTATACGAAAAGCTGCTGTTCTCGTTATCTAGAAATTAAATGAACTGAGATGGTTTATGGTAACTGTATAGTGTATGATTACTATACAGTGTTTGTTTACTGTATGGCTGCTGTATTGTGAATCACATCATTGCACATGCAGTAGTCCTGTAGGTATATACCGCAATGTATGAAAGCAATATAGCAGGAATTAAATCTTGAATTTTCATTGTACCACAAGCACATTAATGAGATGTTGACACATAGGATCCTCATCAATACATTTAAATTAAAGGCATTACCCATATGTTTCCATGCTGAATGTTATGCTCATTTCATATATCATTGTTGCTCTGCATCTCTTACAGTCCTAATGATCTTTAATATTCTATTGTGTTCTCTCCAGAATATTCTTAATAGCCCCTTATGTCCACAGTTTCACTGTAAAAACACCCAGTTAGGTCCATGATCCTTTTATATTGTGTTGTTCCTCTGACCCTTTGTGATTCCTCATAGACGCATGCCTTTCTGTTCCATATCTCATCCTTCCCAGTCTCTCTGTCTAACATTCCTTGACAAATCTTCTGTTTTTCTCTGTTCCCTTGCTACCTTGTTTATTCCTTTGTAGATACCTGTTTCCTCCCTGCTGGTGCCAACACAATTTTTCATCAGGAGCGGAGGTAAAATTAACTACATGAGATAGGTTTTGTTGTGTTACGTCAGTGCCACATAGCAGCAAATATCCCTAAGTGGTAAATATGTCAAAGCCAATGAACTCCACAAATGTTTGAAAACTGGATCCATCCATAAGTGGGGCATAACATGGTCCATTACCAGGGGCCAACTATTAGTGAATTGTTAATTCATAGAGTTCTATTGGTTATGTTTAAATAGCAATCCAATTTCTTCCTTGGGAGACGAAGATAGGCGAGTCTTTTAAGTGGTATGTATCTCTCTAAGCCATAAATGGTCATCAGAAATCATGGGACTCATTGATAGCTATACACACCGACTGCTCCAAATCACTATCTTCTACACCTCCATTGTTTTCTAGCCATTATCTGGCCCTTTTTGTTCTTCCTTCCCTCTCTGCCTATTTGTCCTTGTAAGCTTCCCCTTACTTTAGATTTTGCTTCCTCAGCTCCCATGTCCTTCTGTCCTTCTTATTTACAGACCCCATTTCAGATCATTGCTTCATGATACTGTATTGTATGATCAGACCTCATGGTTTCATCCCTGAACCCTTTTAAGCACCCTGTCCTATTTAACTTTCATTCCTGTCATTCTGAGTCCCATCTTGTATATTGTAAGGATTAATATCAAGATGTCAAAGTATAATATTTTAGTTCCCATTGTACCTAATAAGGAATCTAGGCCCAAAGTCTAGTCAAAATACACCCAACAAATCTGAGTCTTGTAATGTCTGGTGACCTTATATATGTCTTCATAGTCCTCAACAACCCACCAATCCAGATCTTAACTTTCTATAGCACATGGTCATCCTCTATTTTTAGCGCCTTGTTACAAGAGTAGTGAGACAACAAAAATACAGCTGTCAATCAGTCATTCGTCCCTTTACAAGCTATCCATCAAATATAGCAAAGGCATACATACTTTCTTAATAACTGTGAATAAAGTTACACTTGAATGGTAACTGATGCCACCAACCAGATCCTATAGGCACGTCTTTTTTTTTTTTATTATTACTGAACACTCTGATGACCAGGCCCTGCTCAAATAAATTTATAATCTATGAGATTTCTTTTTTTTTTGCATATAAATGCATTACCTTCATATAAGAATAATACGTGTGTTACACTGTTGCTTGATTCCCTTATTCTGTCTCCAAATATCTAATGTGAGAAATATTGCCCCCAATATGGGTATTCAACACCTATTACCCTTAGCTATGCCACCAGCTTTAAAATTACATCTAAGACGACCTGAGACAGCAGGAGATGCATTATCTAAACATGCATGCAATCTATGGCTTTATTCCCATTTTGCTTAGCTAGGGGCAGTTGAAAGTGAAACCTCTGTTACAGATATATTAAGCCAAGTCACCGTAAATAATGAGATTCTGGGCCACTCTGGCTTTGATAAGGATGCATGTTCTAAGCGCCATAATAAAGCTATTGCCGGGGGAGCAAATTTGCAAATTAAGCCCTTACATATTTCATGCTTATAGGACTGTTGCAGCTCCCTGACAAAAAAAAAAAAGTAAATTGTATATATTAACCCTTGCAATCCAGCAGTAGGCATATGCTATTGAGCTGTAGCACTAGGCATGTACAGTTTTCAAACAGACAGAGATCTGCCCTCATTAAAAGTGATGTATGCAAACGAGGCTTCAAATATTAGTGCTACTGCTTTGAAGTTCCTGCTAACGAGCAGGATAAAAGAGACACTGCTTAACCCTTTCTCTCCAATCCACACTGTAGTTAGATCCACATATCTGCTTCCTACATCTATTTTATTTACCTCTCCCCCCAGCCTCTTTTGAATAAGGGGGGGAGGACCTTTCATCTTAATCCCAAAATACTTCTAATCACATCGCCCTGTAGTCAAATTCACCTCTAGAGAAATAACACAAGAATAATTTGCAGACAGGATCTTTAAATATGGCTGCCCTCTGGGAATTTTGTAACCAAACACCTTTTAATTGAGCCTTAAAAATCAGTTGATATGTTTCACCCTTTCACTCCCAGGGAGGACTGATTTATTTTGATAGAAAGTCATTATTACTGAATCTGCATGAATTGCTGCCTTTTCTAATGCAGCTATCAGCAGTGGCTCCGGTAATGTGTGATCTATGTCACTAATGGAGTATATATTTATCTTTCAATATTAATCGTGGCTGTGCTTTGGCAAAAAAAAAATAATAAAAAAAATTATGTTATAACAGATCATTTATATGTTGTTTGATATATGGCTTGCAAACCAGCATTCAATTCATGGGAATGTAAATAAATGTAAGTTTTACTACCTTTTTTTTTTTTTTTTTTTATGAACACAACAAATATAGCAACGTTCCCTATACCACTGTTTGTGTTCTGGAAACACTGGGAGAAATCTGAACTTTTTCTCCCAAAAAATGAACACTGGAAATTACAATGATTTTCATGCATTTCAATTTGAATGTGATGTAGTATGATTTTTGTGCAATGTATCTTATTCTCATAGGCAGTATGCTGTGCTAGTGGGGTAAGCAGTGCCTGGTGGGATGATGTTCTCTATAAAATAAATGTCTTATGTTTTTGCAAAATGTGTAGACTATGTTCTGCTGCATTGCATGTGTAAGTCTCTAAATATTTATTCTGTGAGAGGAATATTAAGGTAGAATGTATATTGTGATAAAACCATTTAATACATATTATGGAACACTAAGTGGTGTGTGTGGTCTATGTATCACTGGACGTGCAGCGCTGAAGCATCAGGTTCAATTGGTGCTGAGGAGAGAAGGTTTCCATGGTAACTACACATCCCATCTCTGCAGTGCGCTACTGTGGGGTAGGGACACACCCCGGAGAAAAGAATAGAAAGCAGGAATAAGAAACAAGAGAATGAACCAGAAAGGGTGAGATACATAGATACAAATGAAAGCAGTGTGACGGAAGAAAGATAATGAGACGATAGAAACTGTTATGTGAGTGAGCGCAACAGAGCATTCAGAAAAGAGAGGCTAGGTTGAATGGTGTAATAAAAAAATGAGGAAAGATGAGCTGCACTCCTCCTACAAAGCTTCATTGGCTGTATGTAAAAGATAGATGTTCAGTGTATCTAAGGAGTGCCATCCCTTAAACTGCTGTCAGACCATTCATTCTCAAAGTGCAGGGAGAATAAGGAACACAGTGGACTATTACTAAAATGGTTAATAATCTATGAGGCTTCCCTGCAGCTCTTCATTAAGGGAGCAGCCAATATGATAACAGGCCAATTCTTTAGGTCAGGGGTCGTCAAACTCCGGCCCTCCAGATGTTGCTGAACTACAACTCCCATGATTCTCTGGCTATCAATGCAATTCAAAGAATCATGGGAGTTGTAGTTCAGCAACATCTGGGGGGGCGGAGTTTGAGGACCCCTGCTTTAGGTAGTACACATGTAATGTTATAAAGTCAATGTTAGTATCAATATGTGTGTTTACTCTCGCCTTATAAAAATAAACCCAACAGAGAATTGCCTTTAGGAAGAAGCACAGACTGTTATCTCTTTAACAAGATTCCGCTGTAGTTTTTACACACAGGGTCAAACTGATCAAGGTAAAATGTTTCTGGAGGTTGCTCTAAATTTAGCTGTTTGCCTCTGGACTGTTCTACTTTAGCACCAATAAATACTGCCCTCGATTTATTTAAATATATAAAAAAAAAGATTACTTTTACCAAGAATAGTAGGTTGAGATTTTTTTTTTTACATTTTGACCCTTTGAGTTATATTCACGAAACAGTGAGCTGACTTGACCTATAAATCAACTTATGAAATTTTGACTAAATTAGTCGAGGTGGGGAGAGGTCTTCAGATTTTTATCAATTATGAAATTTTGGACTTTAATTTGCAATTAGGTTTTTAAGTCACAATAATTCAATATTCACAGGGTTATTCACCAAAGTAAGATTTCAAAGTGAATTCAAGTGAAATTAAAATCTAAGGCCAGAGTAGCTGAACTGAAATCATAGCTGATTTTGAGCAATTTTTCAGTTTGTCTATTTTGACTTCAAATTTTAAATTCACTTTGAATTAGCTTTGAATTCTCACTATGATGAATAACCCTGTTAATTAACCATGTTAGTTCCTTTTTGAATTGTCTGCATCAGACTATTTTCCTGATGTTCCAGTTCTCAGGGAATCCAGATATAAGCCCAAAGTGCCGTATAAACATGTCATTCAATATGCTTGGGGCCATGATCTGTGCATGATCGGATCTGGTTGACTGGTTGGCAAGTTGCACCGTAGCATTCATGCCATTCAGACACACCTTTTTTTCTACTCATGAGCCCCCCCCCCTCCCCCCCCCAACCATGTGCCTTTTTTTTTGTACAAGGGTAAAGAATGCACATATATGTAAATTCACATAGAAACAAAAAGGTGCCAATTTTCAGATAAATCTACACGCAAACAATAAGTGAACCTTCTGTCAGTGACTTACATAAATAAAGATGATCTCCTCCTCGGCCATTGCAAGATAATCGACAGGAGATCTGCCACCATGACAGATTGTACAGAGGCATAAGGTGAGAATGGAGATAGTAAATCACATGCCGAACAGGCCTGGCTATGCTGTCACCGTGACAGAAACTACTGCCTTGGGCTCAACTCTGAAGAGCTTTCACCATACGAGGGGGGGAGGAGGACAGATCATAGCGTCTATGAAAACTGTCTGTGTAAGGAACATGTATGCAAAAATAATAATGCTAGTTATAGATATTCTTCACGCTGCAGATTTTTGTTAACTAAATTTCTCCATGATTTTCAACCAGATTAAATCTAAACTTTTCAAGAATCATACGAATTGTAGTGGAAGTGGACAAAAATGAGCAGAAGCACGGTTTAGCATATTAACCAGTCTACAGGGTCTACAATTTACTTAAAATATGGAAGGATCGTCTGCATAAACTATTTCTCTAAATTCTGCTGTCTGGGATAGGTCTCTAAGAGATCTAGCTAGATACAGCTCTCTCCTGAGAAATTTATGGCATTCAGATATGTAAACATTACTGTACTGTAACAGAACTTAAAATATTTCAAATTACATGTGCTGAGGGAAGCATATT
This sequence comes from Pelobates fuscus, assembly GCF_036172605.1. Lineage (NCBI taxonomy): Eukaryota > Metazoa > Chordata > Amphibia > Anura > Pelobatidae > Pelobates > Pelobates fuscus. Next base: position 119,320,297 of record NC_086323.1, read on the forward strand.
TCTCAATGCATACTTAACTTCCTGCTATGACTTATGCAGCAGTAAAGACTTCTGCATAGCGTGCTCAGGGATATTGCATCTTAAATCTACTTAAAAAAAAAAACAGTATTCTGCTCCAGATAGCTTAAAGGAAAACTCCAGGTTGAAATTCTGTATTTTTTTTATGCATTTGATGCATTACCATAAAAACATGCACTTACAATACATTGCTTACATATCTTCTAGGCAACATATCCTTAACCTGTTTTCTCTCAAGCTAGTCCCAAGTCTAAATTGCAATTGCAAAAGTGTGGCCTTCTAAAATACACAGTAAGTAGGACAAACAGCAGAAATCCAATGAGAAATATAGATGCTCTTACTCTTATATTTCATATCCTTGGGGTGTAATGTTTGGCCCATTTGACTTATTTCTAGACTTTCTAGACATGTCTATTAATTCCCGCTAAAATTCTGTAAAAATGTTCGTTGATCACCGAATTTTGTTCAACCATTACTCTCAATTGGCAACAATAGCAGATAGTGATAAAGAAAAGTGATTATATAACACGTGGTGGTACGAGGGTTAACAATATAGCTGCTGGCCAAAATAAAAAGTCTATTGGGGGGCAATGTGACCCATATATTAGTATAATGGAGGTTGAAGACCTCCGTCATGCCCCCACCTGCCACATATGTACTAACCAGTCACTAGAAAGGCCTCATCCCAGCCAATGCCCACCCTCATTACATATAGTGCCGCACCATGGGAAAAGGGGGGGGGCAACATATCCCACCTTCTTTATTTTATTTTTTATCATTATTCTTATTTTTTTTTTTTTTTATAAATTAGGCCCACAATTGGAGTACAGGCGATAGACAGTTATCTCTAACATCTTACTAGCAACTGCAATAGTTGCCTAGTCGCTAGTTTTATTACAGTCAGCAGCCAATGAATGCTGACTGTTTAACATATATAACCCCATTCACAGCAAGTTTTTTTATACCTCCCCATGCCCCCGCTCACCATACTGTGAGTGAAGGCATTTATGCTAAACAGCACACCGCCATTGACTGATGCTGCAAGGGAAAATTGACTGAATGGCATCCAAATTAAATTTAGTCAGTGAGCCATTTGGAAATTCTGTCAGCGATGCATTTGGATTCTAACTAAATTACCAAATTCAAAAAATTTCTGTGAAATTTTCATTCTTACAAATATGAATGCACATGTTGAATTCTTTACTCTGTTCACTTTTAATGTTTGTTTACAAGCCTCTCAACAATGGGAGGTATTTTGTCGGGATAGTTGGACTGGCCCTGAGGGGGTGATGCCATTGGCAAACCTTAAATCACTTGTGATGCCCATAATGGGCTAACCTTCCCAGGAAGAGCAGGGCTGAAAAGGGGGCTGGACCATCCACTGAATTTTTATCTTAGCCTGGCATCAAGCGCGCAAGTTTGACTGACATGCTGGCTGGCCACACCCCAAAACACAGGACCACCCAGAGTGTGCTGCTGTAGCACTATCTGCATGGTCCTACTACCTATTTATGATACAGTAAGCTGCCTGAGAACAGTAATAAAAATAACTGGCACAGCAGGACAGGACCCTAAAATATGGTCTGCCCAACCAAAATCAGGACAGTTAGGGTGCCTCCACTTATGCAGTTTCTGTCAATCTATAACTGAGCAGCAAACAGACATACGATAAGTCAACAGACAAACATAGGAGATGTACATACTATGTGTCTGTCTGGGTGTTCCGTCAGCTGTCAGTGGATAATCTGTGCGTGTACACTAATAAAGAGATTTGTTGTTTTAAATAGTGAAGGCAGATATCTGTTTTTTTGTAAAAACAAAAAACAAAACCATAAAGACTGAAAAAGCACTGCAAATCAAAGAGACCACACTCAATCAGACACATTAAAGGTTGGTGTTCAGAATGCACTATTGGAACTATTGGATCTGGAGAAAAGTACCTTGGAAAATATTCAATACAGACCTTTAAAATACAGCACAGCTTTATCTACTGCGCAGTGTAAAATATGCATCCCTGAATGTGAACATCCCTTGTGTACAGATAAGGAGCCTGCTTGTGAGGATTTCTACTATAATATGTTACATTTACTAAAAGAGACCTGTAGTGTCAAAGAGCACCCCGTATATTCAACACGTTTTGTTCGCCTTATATGTAATATATAAGGCCTTATAAACAGGACTCGAAAAGTGATAGCACGTCATGACATCACCAAGTGTTTGTGAGAACCTGGAAGAACATTAAGATCCCACAGGGCACTAAGCAGGTCTCCAGATCCCCCTTCCCCTTTTTTAAATGTCTTCAGATAGGGATGGTAAATAGATTTAAGCAAATATATGGTTCTGGCACCCCTGTCTAAACACTGGACGCTTGGTGGCCACCTAAGGTTGCGTTATGGTTAATCCTGCTCTGATGGTGAAAGGGGCCACTTAAATCATTGCATTATGTGTATTGTTGCTCTGCATTTCTCAAGACGGATTGTCATCCTCAATGCTCCCAGTGTATCATGGTGAAATGTATCTCACAAACATCTGGGTTACCAAGGAAACCCATCACTATCATATACACCTGATGCTCATAAACTGAAATTACAGCATCAAGTTATAACTGTGGTATGCGTTAAGGGTGGTAATGTTAATGTGCAACTATATGTCTTCCACTGAATCACACTGCGGCAGAGGATGCTGCAGTGGGTCATTGGGATTACTGTTCAATTGTATTTTAAGTTCCCTTCTGTTTTAATGGCCTCGGGATTGTTTCAGTGTTGTGTCAGCAGTGGTAGTAGATGGTGAAATTATTGCAATGGTCACTTTCACAACTAGTTAGAAAAATGACAGTTGAAATCCAGTGTTTTCTGGTACGCTCTGTAACACAAAAGCACATGCTATTTTACACACACACATACACACACCTCTGTTATGCTATTACTGTGTGGAAGAAGACCTAATATAACCATTATACTATTTTATTTCTCAAAGTAACTATAGATATAGAAATCATGATTCATAATATAATTTATCTTGCTGCCCTTTCTTTTTAATTCCTGTTTTTTTTTTTATATATATAAATATATAAAGCATTTACACACGATATGAAAACATAATTCAAAGAAGCGAATTGTTCTAAAGTAACCAGTCAGTGACCAGTCATTCACAAGCTTTGGGTAATACAATAATCATGTTTCTTATTTAAGTCTAGAGGTAGAATCATTATTTGCTTTGCAATATCGTTGACCCGACCCCTAAAAAAAAAAAAACATTTAGAATGTTACCCTTGTACTGCTGTGTTTGGCAAGATTAATTGTAGCCTGTGGTCAGGTCACTCGAAGAGAGGTCAGTGATAGCTGAATGTCATTGTCACCAAAATAAAGAAGCTGCCAAAATTACTTTTTGCTGTCTCCCCAGGTGTTGTTAGGCTAAAACTCACACAAATCACTTTTTTTTGCCAAGACCATTTGGGTATGGATTTCTGTGATACAAACAGCAGACTTTACTTAGTATATCACAAATCAAGCTAAAGGTTCTCTTATAAAGCACATCTGCAGTTGAATCTATCATGCAAAACACCTATTCTAAGGGAACTCATGACCACAGCTGTGCAGTGGTGATCCAGGGATACATGACTCATGGGTGTGAGATTTTGTTTAGTGGCCTCACCTTTCATGTTAAAGGCTCACCTTTCCTTTGTGTATCCCAACACTTCCCCTCATGTCAAGACACAGATGAATCACTTTCCAGACAAAACGTTGAAAACACTTGTACATGGCCTCACTCCGGCAATACTGTGCCAACATATATTCCAACCCAGTTCCCCCTGTTTTAATTCACTGAAGAATGGCGTATAACTGCAGCCCACAAACCCAGGTATGCAATTAACACCCCTGCACTTTGGCAGGTCTTACTATCAGGTTAGGAAGGGATCAGATCTAGAGAAGCATCACGTACAATGTGCCTACCCAACAAGGTGTGCATCATGTCAGGATGTCAGACTGCTGGTAGCGCAGACAATTAAGGCTGCTATACACCAAGCGTTGCTGTATAGAATTGTGTAGGAGTTTAAAATGCCCTGACTCTAACTTTAAACATGTATTCCTGGCACTATAGTGTTAAATTCACTATCCAGCCCTCCTGCCAAGGAGGTTGGGCAGAGTTCTGATGCAAATGCCACCCTGGCCAATTAGCATCTCCTCATAGAGATGCATTGAATCAATGCATCTCTACGAGGAAAGTTCAGCATCTGCATGCAGAGGGTGGAGACACTAAATGTCAGTCACACTGTGCAGATCATCCAGGAAGCACCTGAAAATAAGACATCCCCTCGAAAATAAGCCCTAGTCACTAGTTCACTAATCTATGTTCGGGGAATTTCCCCCGAACAAAGATTCACAGGATTCCATTCGTGAGTAAGCTAATCTATGATCGGGGAAGTTTCCCTGAACATAGATTCGCAGGATTCCATGCCTTAGTGAACTGGTCTATGTTCTGAGGAATTCCCCCGAATATAGATCTGCTTTCTAGCATATGCTTACCACCGTTTATCCTCGAAATAAGACATCTACCGAAAATAAGCCCTACAGAGCTTTTCAGGGGAAATTAATATAAAACCCTGTCTTATTTTCGGGGAAGGACGGTAGTCATCTGAGGAGTGGAGACTGTAGGTGTCCCTAGGCTGTAATGTAAACATTGCATTTTCTCTGAAGAAAACAGTGTTTACAGCAAAACGCCTGTATAGACAAACTATACTCACCAGAACAACTACATTAAGTTGTAGTTGTTCTGGTAACTATAATGTCCCTTTAAATGCACTACTGGCAAGGTAAATGGCAAGGTAAATGAGCACACTTTACACTTTACACTTTTCCTTTGGGTGATTCCTATCTAGCGATCGGAAAGACTGAAGCAAAATTAGGTTATACACAGTAAGACTGTGTGACAAGGCAAGTGCGCTCACTTCTGTAGGCTGAGGACTTTCCACTTCTCAGCAACAGATCCCTTCTTTTTATATTCTATGGTGATGGGTCCGAAGGACACAATGAAATTGAGTAATCTGTGTGGGTTGTACATGCACACTCATGGGAGCTTTGCAAATAAGATGACCCTGATACTGCTGGTATTATTAAACATTTCATATTCCATCACAAAGGCTCTAAGCAATGATTCATCAGTTGTGTTAATGAAATTAAATGTTAATAGCAACCCACATGGAAACAGTGTGATGGCTAAGGCTGGCTGAGTACCATGTGCAATGCAGTCCAGAAACGTGTGTTGCTACGGTTAGCTATCATTGCGTGAATTCATTAGTGAAACATTAATAGCAACACATTTAAAAAAATAAATAATTTGGAAAGGGAATCCTCAAATTACCAATAATCAGTTGTTTTTTTTTCATAAATGATCGACTCAAACTTCAGTTCACTACAATACCGAGTTTACTGAATAAACTTTTCTAGAGAAAATCGCAAACTGGAAGGTTCGATAAAATACTTATTGCTTGTGATAGGAGATGGATCCAAATTGTGCAGCAATCACCATCTGCCCATTCACTTTGAGATTATAGCAAAATTCCCTCACATTTTGAAGGTATGTGTATGACTAGAACAATTTATTTTAAGGTTGCATTCCAACATGAACTTTCAAATAAAAAAGGAACTCTCTACATTCTGCTGCACACTGTGGTTTATTCACTGAACTAAAAATTGCAAACTTAAAACTGAAATAACGTTTTTGGAAAATAACTGGAAATAAGCTATTTCAAAGGCACACTCCAAACCCCTAGAGCACTTTAGCTTGCTGAAATGGTTTATGTTGAATTATGTGTCCTCTTTTTTATTTTACAAAAGGAGTAGATTACAATAGATATTGTCACTTTTATAAATTAACTGTCAATCAGACAACCGGTCATGTTACTTTCTGCTTTAGCTTAGTTGCACTGAACTCAAGAGGCAGCAATTGCCCAGTATATCTTCCTTGCAAAGACATCTCATTGAGCAGCATTCGGAAGTCTGTGATTGGACAGCCACATAAAGTCTGGGCACGGTTTGAAGGGGAGGGTTAGAAAAGGCTGCAGAGAAGAAATCTTCATTTGGGGTATCTGCTTTTTTTTACTTTTTGCTTTTTTCCCACAGTTGTCCCCAGCAAGTACAGTGTGAATATAGCACTGAACACACTTGCAGTTCCCTGGAACTCAAGGACTATGAAGATGGCACTTCAGTAGCACTCTTTGCAAAGTCTATCCTGCCAGGGTTGCTGTCAGTCAGACTGCATGCATTTGCACCAGGCTGACTCGTCCCTTCTTTGGGTAAACCCACCCATTTTTAGGTTGAACTGCCTATTATGGACATCCCCAGTGACACAAGTGGCTTCACTGTCACACACCTTTAGGCCTGCCCACCTTGGTCCCTGATGCAAACCTCTTCATATTGGATGGTTTGAGAAGAAGGCATTAGCACCAACACAAGTCTGTACAGAAATATATTAAGCATGCCATTCTACATCCTCCTTAGATCTGATCTTGGCAACCTGAAGCTAATCACGTTAACGCCAGGTAACCAAGTAATGAGAATTATTTCCCAATTCCATCTGGAGGCCCTCAGCATGCCTTACTTACCTTATTACTTACCTTAGATTTTTAACATTTAGGTGTCAGGACTTAAGTCAACAAATAAAATATAACCTGAATACTAAACTGTATTACCGTAGCTTAGAATGGCCGGATTTATAGAATAGTACAGAACAGGCTTAGTTCAGGGAGACAGTGTCAGGAATAACAGGAGATCCTACACGCAGAGTGTAACAGAATAGTAACGTATAGTGGACCTTAGAATTGCCGCACCAACGTCACAAGAACAGAGAGTAATGATAAACGAGCCGAGGTCAGGGATGCCAGAAATCAGCGAGAGTACAAGAGCCAAGGTCAAAGGAGTACAGAGGGTAGAATAGTCAAACACAGCCAAAAGTAAAAATCCAAGATAACAATAAAAAGAAATGGACTATTTGGACTAAAAAAAAAACACAACAGGGCAATGAATCTTTCCCTGAGCCTCCCTTAAGTACTATGTTACTTGATAAAAAGCGGCGTAACTATCACGGCTGGATGTCCCCAATCCCTTGCCTGAAGATGCCAGCTTGTGGCACAGCCTGTGCTACCACACAAGGTACTCTGACAGACAGAGAGTACGTAAATGGTAAGACAAGCCAGATATCAAGGAATACAGAAGGAAGAATAGTCGAGGTACAAGCCAGAGTCAAAATACAATAGAATCAATAAATATACCTATAAAGCATTGAACAATTCTAGCCCCTCTTATTTATCATCACAGATCCATAGGTATGACCCTTCTCGGTCTCTCCGATCTGTCCGTGACCTTCTCTTGAACGTTGCTCGCACCCATACAGCCAACTCATGCTTGCAGGACTTCTCACGGGCAGCTCCCTTCCTATGGAATAGCCTGCCTACTGCCATCCGACTCTCCCCTAATCTTCAATCGTTTAAGACAGGCTTCCCCAAACCCCGGCCCTCCAGATGTTGCTGAACTACAATGCCCATGGTTTTATGAATGAAATAGATAGACTGAGAAGCATGGGAGTTGTAGTTCAGCAACATCTGGAGGGCCGGAGTTTGGGGAAGCCTGGTTTAAGAAGTGCCTTAAAACTCTTCTCCTAGGAAAATCTTATGGCCTCTACCTTACATACCTGTCTCTTGCTCTCTCCTAAAGGACAACACTTTATTCTCTCCTCCAGCTCTGCTTCACTCCCAACTTATTTGATTGCTATTTCCTGTCCTAATGCATTTTATACCCCACCTCCTATAAACTGTAAGCTCGTTTAAGCAGGGTCCTCTTCAACCTATCGTTCCTGCAAGTTTTCTTGTAATTGTCCGATTTCTAGTTAAACCCCCCTCTCATAATATTGTAAAGCGCATACATATAAAAGGCAATAATAAATAAATAAATGTAACATGCTCTGAGATAACCACAAGAGAAACCAAAACAGAGCACTGAGAAAAGCTTTAAATCAGCTTAAATAGCCTTAAGAGGGCAGGGATGGGTTATCGGCTGTTGTGTGACATTGGAACATCGTGACGGGGCACAAAAGTTTGTCCCAATTATCAGGTTGGAAACTTCAAAGTCATATGCAGTGGCCGGTGTCTGTCAGAATGCTGGAAGACAGGATGGGCAGAGGAGATGGGAGTGAGTGCAGCACCTCTGACATGTGCATGAGCTGTGCCGAAACACACTGCGACAGAACGTGCTGCACCAAAGACCGTCCAGCGGGCACCGTGACAGTAGGGTACGCACCGCAGTAGCTTTTGTTAGATGTGATACATAACTGCAATCCCATGTAACTTTAAATTACTTTTCTTCTTAATTGTATTTTTTCAGCTGTTCCTAAAGATTCCATAGCCACATCGGATAGCTTCATGTACTATGTTGTGGCTGTCAGAACACTTAAAAAACCTGAACATGAATACGGATGTTGATATACCGGTCTGTGTATGAGAAAGATGAGCAGAGGCAAGAAGTGCAGAGGAAACATTGATCTGAGAGCCTTTAATTAAATGCCTTTTAGGCAGACATAAAAAATGCACACAAGGGAAAAATGAGTGCAGGGGAGAATGAGAGAAAGAAAAGAGAGTGAGAAAAGACAGGCAGCTAACTAAAAGAGGTAGAGAGGACAAGGGAAAATATATACCTAATTGTATGCACTGGGAAGGGCAGTCTTTGAACAATATTTAGGAGAGAGTACAGGAAGAAAGAAGAGAGTGAGAGGAAAATAGCTGATTTGTACAAGAGCAAAAACAGCATTAATTCAATAATAATAATTTGAGGCAATTCAGAGGACGTTCACTAAATACTCCAGATTTTGCAAATTTAGCAAAGCTCACCACCCCCATCCACCCATGTGAACGGCTTATCCCTTTTCCAAAGCAGCAGTGGCGTACTAAAGGGGAGGTGGGGGAGGTGGCCTGCCCTGAGTGCCAATCCGTAGAGTGGTACCCGGGCGCACTTGGACAGGGGCTTTTTGCGCCGCTGTGTCTGACGTAAGGAACCCATGCTGCCTGTTTGTGGCGACCAGGAATCTCTGTGTCTCCTGTGCCACCGGACCACCAAGGAAAGTATTGTCCCCCTTCCTGACTTCCTGGCTTATCCCACCCACCTTGAGGCAAGGTGGGTGGGATAAACCACATTAAAACATGGTTAATCAGTCCTGGTCAACCCCACACCCCTCTGTCACCTTTATATACCCTTCCCCCTCCACACCCTGCACCTCAAACTGTCATCCCCCAAACTCTGCTCCCTCCACACTGTCACCTTCCTACCCCACCACACTGTCACCCCAATCCCTGACCCTCACACTGTCACCTTACTGCCCCCCACACTATCACCCCCAAACCCTGCCTCTCACACTGTCACCTTCCTGTCCCCCCATACTGTCACCCCCAAACCCTACCCCTCACACTGTCACATTCCTGCCCCACCACACTTTCACTCCTAAACCCTGTACCCCATACTGTCTACCCCAAACCCTACCCCTCACACTGTCACCTTCCTGCCCCACCACACTGTCACCCCCAATTCCTGCCCCCACACTGTCACCTTTCTGTCTCCCCACACTGTCACCCCCAAACCCTGCCCCTCACACTGTCACATTCCTGCCCCACCACACTGTCACTCCCAATCCCTGCCCCCACACTGTCACCTTCCTACACACTGCTCCCCCCACACTGTTACCTTCCTGCACTCTGCCCTCCCACACTGTCACCTTTTTACACACTACATCCACTACACACATACACACACTCTGCATCCAATATATATATATATATATATATATATATATATATTTGTAGTCGGGGACAACAAGCCGTACATAACGCCGTTGGCTATGTATGAGAGTCGGTTGTGGTGTGCCTCAACCGACGATCGGGTAGGCCTGAAATAAATGAAGGCCCACCAAGGAAGTGTTTGTTAAGGGGTGTGGCGGGTCGATAGTCTGGATCGGTGTCGGCCCTGAGTGGAGGTAAGTCTGGGTATAAATAGGCCGGGTAAACCCCTCCCACAACTCCAGGCTCCACCTTAAAATTTGTAGTCAGGGACAATAAGCAGTACATAACGCCGTTGGCTGTGTATGAGAGTCAGTTGTGGTGTGCCTAAACTGACAATCGGGTAGGCCTGAAATAAATGAGGACAAAAAGATTTAATCGTAACATTTTAATGCTGATATCAATTATTTAACCCATTCTATGAAGGCTTCCCAAGTTCTTCCTTAGGTTATGGAATGTACTTGCAGTAAGCTGCTGATTTCCATCTACCTAATTCCTTGATTATGAGTGCCGGTACTTACCTGATGGAAGCGGTCGATGCGGCGTCGATCTTAGGAGGGTAGCCTCTTCTGGTAGCCGGGTCATCATGTAGTTCATGAATTTTAGGTAGTGAGTGGTTTGTTGTATAGTGTGAATAGGGGTGTTTAGCTCTGTCTGTCTGTAAGAAAGTGGCCAAAAATGAAATGCATCCAGCCCTACCACCGGACTCCGCTTTCGTGGTTCGGATAGTATTGGACCGCTAACTGGTTTTATCTCATGTATATAGCTGCCACTTGGCGTTGCTAAAGAACCAACAACTAAAAGTTGGAATGAGATAGAGCGTTGGCCGCAATATTTCTCGGCCAGGTACATGTATGCATACCAAATGGAAGTTATGTGACGCTGCTAACCAGGTGATTCCCCTTATGAGTTTAATGAGTGCCCGTGAGGGAGAACACCCTTTATCTATATTTACACAAGCGGCTTCGTTATTGGAAAGGCATGTGATGGTTTGCCTTCCCATAAGGAAGCCCAGGTGGGATCTGCTGCAACTTATGGTTAAATGTCGAAATAGTGTGAAAGTGGTGCAGGCGGATTGTAGTGTCAGGGTTTTGGGGGGCCATAGGTCACAAAACCACCAATCTTGGTATATGGCCATGAACACTAAATGGCCTGCTGCGTCGATACACGTAACCGGTGATTCTACGTCTGGTAGGGGGATGCACATAGATATCCCTTTCCGAAATGTAAGAAACCGACCACCTCAGTTGTCTGTTTGCGTGTGAGTCGAGAGAAACAGTGTTATAGTCATGTGGGGCCTCTGGTAGGAGGTGTGGAGGTTGTGGTATGAATGAGGGGCCCAGTGGTATTGCATGAAATGCGAATGTAAGAGAGCCAAGTAGGGATTGCAGGTCTTTGCGGGAGCAATTACTCATGTGTGAGAACCCTGTCACTCGTCGCATATGCATTGTACTTTATCATCAGGTAACTTGACTAGTATGGTTGCTGAGTCCAGGAGGATACCTAAAAGGTTAGGTCTATGAAAGACCCTTTTGTTTCCTCGCCGGGTATGAGAGACTCCTGATGAGGTGAATAGTGCCATGGTACCGGTGATGCTTTGAGGGGTTCTGTTGGAACCCTTCAGCTAGAGGAAATCATTGGGGTAGCGTATTGCTATCGGGCTGTAGCTCACATATTTTGGAGAAGCCTGCATAGTGGTTCCATGAGCGTGTCTAAAGTTCGGGGCTACTCGTAGCCCCAAACATCCGATGTATGGCGAGACAGTACGTGCCTTCCATTTGGAACCATGTGAATGCCACAGTGACGGGTGTATAGGTAGCAACTTCCCTGCTTCGAGAATGCTCCTATGGCATTAGTCCACTGTGGCACACTGAAGTTGGTACTGACGGCCCAGGGAGTTCGTGTGCAGAGGTATTTCCGAAGGACCTGAAGTTTGTGTTAAACAACGTCTCTAGTTCACTGTCAATGCAAGCATCAGAAATACAATAAGTGCCTGCGACTAGACCTAACAATGCGGAGAGAGGGTCGCACATGGAATTGAGTGGGCCCAGTAAGGCCACGGTCATATGTGATAGCCCAAGTGAATTGTGTTGTGGTGAATTGCCCGCAGAGGGTTGTATGTAACTTTGGTAGTGGTGGCCAGTGAGGAAGGCATAAAGAGGTATTTCCGAAGGATCTGAAGTATTTGTTCGAACAACGTCTCTGGTTTACTATCGGGATATGAATATCAGAGATTCGTTAAGGACTAATAAATGCGGAGAGAGAGGGTCTTATGGGAAATTGAGTGCCCCAACGAGGCCATGGTTGTATGTAATGGCCAAAATATGGGGCCAGAAATGTGTCGTACTGAATTGCCTGTAGCGGGCCGTATGTAACGTAGGTAGTGAAGGCCTAGTGAAGCTGTGTATAGGGTTATTTCTGATGGACATGAGGAATGTATTTAACCAATGTCTCTATTTCACTGTATGGAACTGAACTTTAGGAATACAAAGAGTGCCTGCTACTGGACTTATAAGTGCAGAGAGAGGGTTGTATGAGGAATTGAGTGGGTCCGATGAGGCCACTATCGTATATGAATGCCCGAGTGTGGCCGGAATTGCGTCATAGTAATTGCCCACGCAAGGCCGTGTGTAACGTAGGTAGTAACAGCCTAGGGAGGGCTGCGCATGGAGATATTACTGGAGGTTGTGTGCCAACAAGTAGATATTATGACCAGGGCCGGACTGGCCCACCGGGACACCGGGAAATTCCCCGGTGGGCCGGTGCTCCTGGGGCCGGCAGTGCTGCACATTACTCATTTTTTCCTCCTCTGACCTTCTTGTTTGGGGCTGGAGCCTGGGGAAGAAAGTTTGCTGGATGGCCGCAGTGAGGCTGCCAGAGGCCGGTAACAGAAACAGGTGACAGCTGGTTTCAGCAGAGAGGAGTGAGAGATCACTGAAAGTCTCTCTCACTCTCTCACAAAATCAGCTTCTTTCCAGCTCTGCATGGACAGTCTGCAGATCCAGCCCCCGCACTAGAGCTCCGCCCCCAGCCTCTCCCCGGTGACCTTCCACACAGGAAGTGGAAGAGCTTCATGGAAAATGCTCACACTGCACTCAAAGTCCAGGTACAGTGAAGTTACAGGTAATTATATATCCACTATGCAGCCCAGGATTATTAGTGTGTGTGTGTATAGAGCTTGTAGTGACCCAGTGTGTGTGTGTGTGTGTGTGTGTATAGAGCTTGTAGTGATCCAGTGTGTGTGTATGTATAGAGCTTGTAGTGATCCAGTGTGTGTGTGTGTATAGAGCTTGTAGTGATCCAGTGTGTGTGTGTGTGTGTGTGTAGAGCTTGTAGTGATCCAGTGTGTGTGTGTAGAGCTTGTAGTGATCCAGTGTGTGTGTGTGTATAGAGCTTGTAGTGATTCAGTGTGTGTGTGTGTGTATATAAAGCTTGTAGTGATCCAGTGTGTGTGTGTGTGTGTGTGTGTATAGAGCTTGTAGTGATCCAGTGTGTGTGTGTGTGTGTGTGTATAGAGCTTGTAGTGATCCAGTGTGTGTGTGTGTGTGTATAGAGCGTGTAGTGATCCAGTGTGTGTGTGTGTATAGAGCTTGTAGTGATCCAGTGTGTGTGTGTGTGTGTGTGTATAGAGCGTGTAGTGATTCAGTGTGTGTGTGTGTGTGTGTGTATAGCTTGTAGTGATTCAGTGTGTGTGTGTGTGTGTATAGAGCTTGTAGTGATCCAGTGTGTGTGTGTGTGTGTGTGTGTATAAAGCTTGTAGTGATCCAGTGTGTGTGTGTGTGTGTGTGTGTGTATGTAGAGCTTGTAGTGATCCAGTGTGTGTGTGTGTGTGTGTATAGAGCTTGTAGTGATCCAGTGTGTGTGTGTGTGTGTGTGTGTGTGTATAGAGCTTGTAGTGATCCAGTGTGTGTGTGTATAGAGCTTGTAGTGATCCAGTGTGTGTGTGTGTGTGTGTGTGTACAGAGCTTGTAGTGATCCAGTGTGTGTGTGTGTGTGTAGAGCTTACAGTGGTCTAGTGTGTGTCAGTGTGTGTGTGTTAGTGTGTGTGTATAGAGCTTGTAGTGATCCAGTGTGTGTCAGTGAGTATGTAGTGTGTGTGTGTGTGTGTGTGTGTGTGTGTGTGTATGTATATGTATATGTGACCTTCCACACAGGAAGTGGAAGAGCTTCATGGAAAATGCTCACACTGCACTCAAAGTCCAGGTACAGTGAAGTTACAGGTAATTATATATCCACTATGCAGCCCAGGATTATTAGTGTGTGTGTGTGTATAGAGCTTAGTGACCCAGTGTGTGTGTGTGTGTGTGTGTGTATAGAGCTTGTAGTGATCCAGTGTGTGTGTGTGTGTGTATAGAGCTTGTAGTGATCCAGTGTGTGTGTGTGTGTATAGAGCTTGTAGTGATCCAGAGTGTGTGTGTGTATAGAGCTTGTAGTGATCCAGTGTGTGTGTGTGTGTGTGTGTATAGAGCTTGTAGTGATTCAGTGTGTGTGTGTGTGTGTATAGTGCTTGTAGTGATTCAGTGTGTGTGTGTGTATAGAGCTTGTAGTGATCCAGTGTGTGTGTGTGTATAAATCTTGTAGTGATCCAATGTGTGTGTGTGTGTGTGTGTGTGTGTAGAGCTTGTAGTGATCCAGTGTGTGTGTGTGTATAGAGCTTGTAGTGATCCAGAGTGTGTGTGTGTATAGAGCTTGTAGTGATTCAGTGTGTGTGTGTGTGTGTGTGTGTGTGTGTGTGTGTGTGTGTGTGGAGAGCTTGTAGTGATCCAGTGTGTGTGTGTGTGATTCAGTGTGTGTGTGTGTGTGTGTGTGTAGAGCTTGTAGTGATCCAGTGTGTGTGTGTGTGTGTATAGAGCTTGTAGTGATTCAGTGTGTGTGTGTGTGTGTGTGTGTGTGTGTGTATGTATATGTATATGTGACCTTCCACACAGGAAGTGGAAGAGCTTCATGGAAAATGCTCACACAGCACTCAAAGTCCAGGTACAGTGAAGTTACAGGTAATTATATATCCACTATGCAGCCCAGGATTATTAGTGTGTGTGTGTATAGAGCTTAGTGACCCAGTGTGTGTGTGTGTGTGTGTATAGAGCTTGTAGTGATCCAGTGTGTGTGTGTGTGTGTATAGAGCTTGTAGTGATCCAGTGTGTGTGTGTGTGTGTGTGTGTGTGTGTGTGTATGTATAGAGCTTGTAGTGATCCAGTGTGTGTGTGTGTGTGTATAGCGCTTGTAGTGATCTAGTGTGTGTGTGTATAGAGCTTGTAGTGATCCAGTGTGTGTGTGTGTGTGTGTGTGTGTAAATCTTGTAGTGATCCAGTGTGTGTGTGTGTGTGTGTGTAGAGCTTGTAGTGATCCAGTGTGTGTGTGTATAGAGCTTGTAGTGATCCAGAGTGTGTGTGTGTGTGTGTGTGTGTGTATAGAGCTTGTAGTGATTCAGTGTGTGTGTGTGTGTGTGTGTGTGTAGAGCTTGTAGTGATCCAGTGTGTGTGTGTGTGTGTGTGTGTATAGAGCTTGTAGTGATTCAGTGTGTGTGTGTGTGTGTGTGTGTGATCCAGTGTGTGTGTGTGTGTATAGAGCTTGTAGTGATCCAGAGTGTGTGTGTGTGTGTGTGTATAGAGCTTGTAGTGATCCAGTGTGTGTGTGTGTGTGTGTGTAGAGCTTGTAGTGATTCAGTGTGTGTGTGTGTTTATAGAGCTTGTAGTGATTCAGTGTGTGTGTGTGTGTATAGAGCTTGTAGTGATCCAGTGTGTGTGTGTGTGTGTGTATAAATCTTGTAGTGATCCAGTGTGTGTGTGTGTGTGTGTGTGTGTGTGTAGAGCTTGTAGTGATCCAGTGTGTGTGTGTATAGAGCTTGTAGTGATCTAGAGTGTGTGTGTGTATAGAGCTTGTAGTGATTCAGTGTGTGTGTGTGTGTGTAGAGCTTGTAGTGATCCAGTGTGTGTGTGTGTGTGTGTGTGTATAGAGCTTGTAGTGATTCAGTGTGTGTGTGTGTGTGTGTGTGTATAGAGCTTGTGGTTATTCAGTGTGTGTGTGTGTATAGAGCTTGTAGTGATCCAGTGTATGTGTGTGTGTATAAATCTTGTAGTGATCCAGTGTGTGTGTGTGTGTGTGTGTGTGTGTGTGTGTGTGTAGAGCTTGTAGTGATCCAGTGTGTGTGTGTGTAGAGCTTGTAGTGATCTAGAGTGTGTGTGTGTATAGAGCTTGTATTGATCCAGTGTGTGTGTGTGTGTGTGTGTAGAGCTTGTAGTGATCCAGTGTGTGTCTGTGTGTATAGAGCTTGTAGTGATCCAGTGTGTGTGTGTGTGTATAGAGCTTGTAGTGATCCAGTGTGTGTGTGTGCGTGTGTGTATAGAGCTTGTAGTGATCCAGTGTGTGTGTGTGTGTATAGAGCTTGTAGTTATCCAGTGTGTATGTGTGTAGAGCTTGTAGTGATTCAGTGTGTGTGTGTGTGTATAGAGCTTGTAGTGATCCAGTGTGTGTGTGTGTGTGTGTGTATAGAGCTTGTAGTGATCCAGTGTGTGTGTGTGTGTGTGTGTGTGTATAGAGCTTGTAGTGATCCAGTGTGTGTGTGTATAGAGCTTGTAGTGATCCAGTGTGTGTGTGTGTGTGTGTGTGTGTGTGTGTGTGTATAGAGCTTGTAGTGATTCAGTGGGTGTGTGTGTGTGTGTGTGTGTGTGTATAGAGCTTGTAGTGATCCAGTGTGTGTGTGTATAGAGCTTGTAGTGATCCAGTGTGTGTGTGTGTGTGTGTGTGTGTGTGTGTGTGTGTGTGTACAGAGCTTGTAGTGATCCAGTGTGTGTGTGTGTGTGTAGAGCTTACAGTGGTCTAGTGTGTGTCAGTGTGTATGTGTGTGTTAGTGTGTGTGTATAGAGCTTGTAGTGATTCAGTGTGTGTGTGTGTGTGTGTATAGAGCTTGTAGTGATTCAGTGTGTGTGTGTATAGAGCTTGTAGTGATCCAGTGTGTGTGTGTGTGTGTGTATAAATCTTGTAGTGATCCAGTGTGTGTGTGTGTGTGTGTGTGTGTGTGTGTAGAGCTTGTAGTGATCCAGTGTGTGTGTGTGTGTATAGAGCTTGTAGTGATCTAGAGTGTGTGTGTGTGTGTGTGTGTATAGAGCTTGTAGTGATTCAGTGTGTGTGTGTGTGTGTGTGTGTGTGTGTGTGTGTGGAGCTTGTAGTGATCCAGTGTGTGTGTGTGTGTGTATAGAGCTTGTAGTGATTCAGTGTGTGTGTGTGTATAGAGCTTGTGGTTATTCAGTGTGTGTGTGTGTGTATAGAGCTTGTAGTGATCCAGTGTGTGTGTGTGTGTATAAATCTTGTAGTGATCCAGTGTGTGTGTGTGTGTGTGTGTGTAGAGCTTGTAGTGATCCAGTGTGTGTGTGTATAGAGCTTGTAGTGATCTAGAGTGTGTGTGTATAGAGCTTGTATTGATCCAGTGTGTGTGTGTGTGTGTAGAGCTTGTAGTGATCCAGTGTGTGTCTGTGTGTATAGAGCTT